>NC_056750.1:466143634-466373634 GCF_019279795.1 Protopterus annectens
CCCAGGTTGCCTTTAAACAACTTAAAACATGATCTAGCAGACGCACTTGGATCCCTGTTTATCCACAGCCTCCACTTAGGTATTATAGAGAAACTCTCCCAACTGGGAATTAACTCCTACATTACCAGATGGGTAGCCAACTGGCTTACTGACAGGACACATACTGTCAAAGTGGGTGACTTCACTTCTAGCAAAATACCAGTCACCAGTGGAATACCACAGGTTTCTGCACTGGGCCCCTTACTGTTCAGAATTTATTTCTCAGAAGCCCAGGCAAACTTGGATGGCCTGTGACTGACCAAGTTCACTGATGATTGCAAACTGGGAGCAATCATTGAGTCCCCCAATGATATTAATATACTGCAGACAGGGTTAACGCAGACAAATGATTGGTGCTAAAGCCACGGATTAACGCTAAATGCAAAAAATGCATTATTATTCCCTTTGGGAAAGATGGCATCTCTGCTAATTATATTATAGATAGCACCCACTTAAGTAGAGACCCAGTGGTACGTGATCTGGGTTCTCAGGTTGATAGCAATCTGAACTTTGACCACCACGTATCCACATTAGTAATGAAATCCTTCTATGTGGCACATCTTATAAGTAAAAGCATCACATCTAAATCTAAGGATGTTATAATTCCATTATACTTGACCCTCATCAGACCAATAATTAAGTACAATGCTCCCTTTAGTATGTATCTCACCAGACACCTGCAACAGTTAGGGAGTCCACATACTTTTCTCACCAAGAAATTACAGGGAACATAAAACAAGTGTTATGTGGAAAGACTGAAAGCTCTGTCACTGTATTCTGTCTCCTGCAGGTTGCTAAAGGATGGCCTGTGCCTGGCTTACAGGGCAGACTCTGACCCGGCCCTGATAGAAATTGTATACATTCATAAATCAAACTGCAGGAAGGTTACTCACTCTAAGGATCTTTACCTAGCCTCTGACATGAACAGGTCATGCTGGAGAGATAGATACATCTCTCAGAGGCTGCCAATTTTCTGGAACAAGTTTCTAATTCATGTGAAACAGAACGCCTCCCTGACCCTCTTCAAATGAAACCTTGATCAATGGATGGGTGACTGCAGATTCACTCCTGAGGTGGTACCCATGTCCTTCCTGGACAGAGGAAGTCGGTACCACCTCTAACTACAGTAGACCTTTATCGCTGAGAACATCACTCACTTAACCACCGACAATTGGGGCAACTTGGGATAAATATGGCTATGCTTGTAAGGGCTCTAGAGCCATTAGCCTAGAAACATCCTGTGAAGCTATGAAGCTCGAGTCATGCTTGAAGAGGGTCTACAATCAAGTTCAGATACCTGGTTAACAATAATAAAAAAAAAAAACATTTAAGTTTGCTGACAACTGTAAATTGGGTGTTGTTACTCATTCCAACAGTTACACTCAGCTGATCCTGCATGGGCTAGGCTATGTTGACATTTGGTGCAAGAACAATTGTTTTCGACCTAAACATGAAAAAAGTAGCATAGTTCATTTTGGTAAACAAAACATTTCCACATTATATGATATATGTGACATATCTCTTCAGTTTGACACTGTTGTAGGAGACCTAGGCACTCTTGTTGATAAGTCCATAACCATTTGAAATGTCAAAACCCACTAGAGCAAGTCCTGAAACACAAAGACTGAATGGCCAAAAAATGAAATAACATATACTAAGTCTGAGATGGCCATTTCCAGGAATATTCTCTGTTCTCCAAAGTATGGTGATCTTGGAGTTAGTATATATAAGTTCAAAGGATGTGAGGGGCTTGCCCCACTCCAAAATAAATAAATAAATAAATAAAATAAAGGAGAAGAGTGATGTTTGAGAGTTGCTCTTCTGCAGTTTTGGTCTCTTTTTTTTTCTGTGTGTTGGCACTCTGCATTTTGAGTACTGACATTTCATTAGGAGCCGATAACCCATTGTCTTTTGAACATCATGTCTCTGTAGTAGTTCAGAAAGCCTTATATCTGTTTCATCTAATTTCCAAAAACATCTCTTTTAGATCTAGGAAAGTTTTAATTCCCCTTTACTCATCGCTCAGCAATCTCACTTTTGAATATGCTCTTTTGGCATGCATTTGTCTAAACATATTACTCAAATTTAAATATGTCAGAGATTCCAAATTAAAAAGATGAATTACTTTAAGATCCTCAGTTGTCCAGACAGATTGGCAGCCCTCTCCCTATACTCTTTCTATTGACTCCTCTATCTTTTTTCTTAATGCCCTGTTCACTTGCAGAGCAAATGGTTCCTGATATACCTGGTTAAAGGACCTTAACCTTCATCTGCAGGTAATTAAGGCAGTCTAGGACAAACTACTTCATGTCAAAAGAGTAGCAACCTTGTCAGTTTCAAGGTAAAACTAGTCAGTTGGAAGGACAGCCTCAATTCCTCCTTCTCTTTATCTTGTGTTGGCCTCACTGAAGCTGGAGGGAACTTACGAATATGATTTATTGACTAGGCTTGTAATAGTAGATTGATTAGCTAGTACCTACCTGTGAAGCTATGAACCTGTTGGAGGAGAGGTGATAAGGAGCTTGGTAAATGTTATAGATAGGTGAGAGTTTAATATTGTGGAGAGAGAAGAGGAGAAAATGTACATGTAAGTAGCAAATAAGAGACTAAGGTTACCTATGCTAGAAGAATAGAAATATTTAATTATATGGAAAGTGTTATGCTGGGTTAGTCCCACAACAGCAGTAGCCTCTTTTCAGGGCAGATCTGAAGTGATATTCATACTCAGTTGTGGAAATTTGGCCAGGGTAATGGAAATTATCTTACTCTTTTTGATAACTGCAGTGAGATCTGTTACATCCACCTGAGGTACCACTAAATCAGGCAGATGGGACTTCTGTAGATTCCTCACTGAATGCATGTACTTGCTTATGGCAAAGTATGACTGCACAGTCCTTGCAGTAAGCCTCGCTCTAGTGGGTCTTGACATTTCAAATGTTTACATAATATTCTCTGCTAAAGCAGATTATTTCTCTAAAAATCCTCATAAGCTCTATAATGGCAGTTTTAGAGGGAATATAAATACATGTCAGTAAAATTTCCCTCCCTTGCCAGTAGCCTGTTCCCACCACAAATCTACCATTATTATATTTTTTCCTGTTTTATCACTGTTGGAGCTTCTCTAGCAATTAGTATAAGTACTCCTCTTTTCTTTTGTCCCTGATACTTGGCTGAATGTCAGTCATGAAATTCTTTCTTTATCAAATTCACATGCTCACTTCTTTCCAAATGTTGCACCCCAGAACACTGCTATTTACATTCTGCATTTCTTAATATAATTCAGTACTCTTTCCTTTCTGTCTATATGTGAGGTCATTCACAGTTCAAAATAATATGGGCAGAGTAGCCATTACAATAAGAAGTTATTATTCCCATCTATTATATATGACAGCTTTTTACAGTCTATTTCCAGCTTTTGTATTACAAGCATCCACTAACGTTTTGCAGATTGATCTTTTATACAGTTGTTTCTTGTTGTCTCCATTTGAATTTATGTCACATTTTACAGGACTTTTTATTTTAATGAAGACCTTCAGAAAAATCCCAAGAACACCCCTATAACCTATTAACGTAAAACAAACACACATACAGCTATGTATATCTTCAAATAATGAAGTTTAGCACTCCTAATAGGAACAATTGTCCCAAGTCGACTGCTGCAATTACAGGCACTAGCAAACCTAAAATTAAGTTAGGAGGCTAAGGCTGCCTATGCTAGAAGAATAGAAATACTTAATTACATTGGAGGTATTATGCTGCTCTGGGTATTAGTACTGCATTTAAATGTTACTTATATGCATATACACACACACACTCTCTAACTATAAACAGCACCAAAAACAGTTGGATAAGAGAAAAATCTTCCTTTGTGACCAAGCATCACACAGGATAACCTACAGACTAGGTTTCTCTCATAACAAGCTTTTTCCAGTATGTGATGTAAAGTGTGTTTTTAAATGTGTAACTGTATGTGTGCATATGTGTGTGTATATATATATATATATATATATATATATATATATATATATGTGTGTGTGTGTGTGTGTGTGTGTTATATATATATATATGTGTGTGTTTGTATTATATTTTCATATGCAGTTACTAAAGAAAGAGCAAAAAACATGAGCCCAATGCAAAATACTTGCATATGTCAGCAACAGATAAAAGTTCTGTCAGTGGAGCAAAAGTAATGTTTCTTTTCACCATTTCATGCAGTATTAGGTCTAATTACTGCTGTAAATGAAGCCTTTTCTGATGTTCTGAAAAAAATGTAGACTGTAATGAAACCGCATTTGAAGTGACATTTGAGGTATGTTTCACTTTAGCAAATCTCCTAATTAACTGCAGCTAAAAGCTTTATCCTTAGGCTAAATAGCGAAATGCACAGATATGCAGATAATTATAAATTGCACATTCACTGACACAAAGATTATTTTTTTGTTTCTAGAGTCAGGTGTATTTTCAGTATTAAAATCCTTTGCAAGCAGTCCTAAAAAAGTTAGATTTATTCTATTCTATTTATCAGTTAGGTGAGTTGGGCACCAAGGCACATTTTCAACTCTGACCATTTACAATTAAAATAAAACAGAAGTTAGCCATAAATGCAGTACTGGAGAATGAAAAAAATAAGTGATACATTAATCAGTTTTGTAGTACAAGTCTATTTCTTTTAATATCTCTGAAACCTTTTTGTGCTTTTCTTTTTATTACTAGTGTATTATAATATCTTTTAGCAATAACCCACGCCTGGGTGTGGGTAATGCTGGATTTACCCACGGTTGGTGTGGTTTGGTCACGAGGGCAAAGCCCGAGTGGCCAAACAAAGACAACCATGGGTAAATCCAGCATTACTCACACCCAGAAGTGGGCTATTGCTATTATACAATGACATTATTTAAGAAAAAAAATACTTACTTTTCTTAAATAATGGCATTGTATAATGCCTCTGTGCTGCCCTTCCACAGCTGTCTGGTATTCTGCGGCAGTTCTGATGTACTGCACATGTGTACGTTTACGCAGTATATCAGAGCTGTGGGTGGAAGCAACGGAGAAAGCAAGATCTCCATTGCTTTTTTTAAAGCTGTGTCGCTATGTTAAACTCCTTTAACATAGCGAGACAGTTTCTATAAATCAACGGAGATCTTGCGTTCTCCGTTGCCTTAAAAAAAAAAAAAAGACATACTAATGGAAAAAGTCCGGGCGTCCGGACCTTTTTCCATTAGTATAAGTCTGATTTACAACGTGCACGTTTTGGAATATTAATGGGGGGTCATTGTATAATTGCTATTTAAACATGCCTTCTTTTTTATTACTTATATTTCAAACTACAAAATTTTATTGCAGAATATAGCTTTTCACTATTTTGATCATAGCTGTTTAATTTTGCTTTGTCCTGTTATTATATTCATTTCTGTTTCTCAAGTGAGTTGTTTCAAATGTAGTCATCATATTATCCAGATTTGAGTAATTTATTTAAAAAAATGCTTCCTTTTTAAAAAAGTTAAATTTTTGGGAGAAAGGAAGAGATTTTATTTTCTTGCAAAAAGCATTTAAATTTTTTTCTTGTGTAATGGTGACTTTAAATGAGATTGTATTAAGTGCCATATAGTATGGGTGCAAAGGGCAGTTTGATCCTCATATTTCAGGCAGAATGTTTGATATATGGAGAAGATCAAAAACATGTTAAGATGTGACATACATGAAATAGGCAGTAGAAAGACTAATTCTTGTCTAGTCAATTCATTAGGTTGTAGCTACACACAGAACTTGCATTGTATTTCATACATCCCATGCTGTTGTTATTCCATCAGCTAAGAAAATTACATTTTGATTCTGTCAGTTATTGTTATGCTTTCTCATTTTATCCTGAACCCATGCACCTTTTCATCTTCTACTTATAATCAAATTGTCCATGACTAATCTTTCTTTTTAGATTAATTCCTACAAAATAAAAGCAAGCAGATGCCCATATCTGAAAGAGTATTAATAGGCCAAGCATTCTTCCTTTCTTCTCTCCAAGAAAGAGGCCTGGATATTTTTTTTCCAAAGAAGGAAGGAAGCACTGTTAACATGGGTAAGTAGTACACTAGATTTATTAAAACATCACCTCATACTAAGTCTCATTTTACTGTGGCACCTAGAAAGTAGCTTTTTCAGTTTTCCTCATTGTACATCAGTTGCAGTGACCCTACCATCTGTGAAATACTACTCAACACATGGACTGTGGCCACATATAAATAATAACTAAACAAGCCACTAAATAAATTACTATTATTTTTTGCAACAATCCTAGACTCTTGCTGACCATGGATCACCAGGAATCCATGACCACCAGTGTCCCATTTGTTCCCTCATTTATTGCTATCCTATATTTCTTGCTTTATACTTCATATTGTTGGTGGTCAGGCTCTTGTGGAACTAATTTGTCTTTTAACAGTGCACTCAGGATAATCTAGAAGTGGGAATGGAAGTCAGTGATTCACCTGTAATAAGAATGTCACATAGCTGGAAGTCTGAGTTGGGTCCCAACCATCACCATCTTTGTGTACATTTGTTTATGCCAGAATACTTGTGTGTTGTTTTGCATGCACCGTCAACAAGAGACTCTTCTTAATTCCCGAGTGAGAGCTGTCCTCCTGTCAAGCAGTTATACCTACCTGAAAGTAATCTGAAATGCTAATCAACCCTAGTTTGCTGGCAGTGCAGTCAAGGTCAAAACATCTGTACCAGTAATTTAATATATATATATTTTTTCTTTTTTCAAAAAAGTTGTTTATATTTTGTGAGTAATCACCAGAACATCACCACTCAATGATAACCAAAACAATAAAAAGAAAAGGCCAAGGAACACTTTCTCAAAAACTCAACAAATTTATATTTATTAACAAACAAGGTTTAGGGATTTCATCCTAAAACTGACATAATCAGAAACTAGAACCAAACACATCTACCCCACTTAAAATTGTAAACCAACTGTCAGTCAAGTGACATGGAACTGTTGACATATTGCATGCATATGATAAATTGCATGCAGTTTTTATTTTCTTTACAAATGAACATCAAAGTCAGTTTATGTGAATAACAGAACATTTGAAAAAATGTTGTTATACATATGTATGTATGTGTGTAATATGTCTGTTCTAGGTTCTGAAAATGTCCGTTTCTTGATGAAAGTGCTAAACTTGGTTGGTTGTTAATAGATATAAATTTGCTGAATTTTGAGAAGGCGTTCCTGGGCATTTTCTGAAATTTTGTGATTAATGTAGTAGAGGTGATTGAGTTACATTCGTAGAAGTGAAGTGTGACGCTGGCGGGTTGATGCCAATAGCAATTTTTTTTATTGTTCGTTTATCAGTTCATTTGATAAGTGGGTGAATGAACTGACTCATAGGGCCCTTTATTGCCATGTCCCACTCACAAAATTACAAACCAAGGGAATGAAATTCAATGATAGTCATCACACTGGAGTGGGCAAAGCTAAAGTCTGACCAAGTTTAGGTAATACGTTTAGTGCATCAACTACTTTTGTATTTAAAAGATATGCTGAACAAAAAGACAAAATAATGCGTTATATTTTCATAATATCATATGTGCCTTCGTTGAAGGTTGGGCATCAAGCTGGCACCTGGGCACCGTAAAAATCTACTGCCAATAATTAGCAGACTGGAGTTCTGTTGTGGCGACCCCTAACCGGGAAAAGCTAACAGAAGAAGAAGAAGAGAAGATTATCATAATATCATACACAAATGAACTCTAAAGTACGAGGTGTGCAGCGCACACACCTATTCCTACTCTTCTCATATGATACTGTGGATGCCAGCATCTAACGCAGCATGGTCTTTCACATGGAATTTTCTTTTCCTGACTCCCTTCTATGGGTCAGTTACTGGATACTCAAGCCATACCAGTATTATAAATTAGTACAGTTATCCTTCTTTTAGAGCCTGTCTTGACTCCTCCACCTGCTTGAAGCTGTCCTTTCCTGTTGTTGTAAAGTCTGTGGATAGTTACATGCAGACCTGCACCCATGTTAGTCCAATTGTTGTTGGTCATTAAAGATTCCTCATCTTTCCCCATACAGCAAATCATATATTGTATTTCTTTACCCTAGGAGATTGCCTTCTCTTAACCACCTTCTAATAATTTCACAAAAAAAAATGTAAAACTGGTTGGACTGGCCACTTAGATCAACCTTTTAACCTACTTACTTTCTTTAGCTATTTTCTTAGTTATCGACATTGTCCTTCTAGAATCTTACAGATAGTGTTGGAGATAAGACAATGAAAAATGCTTACAGTAAAATGGAGCATAGTTGTTTGTCAGGAAGCGGGTGTTAGATGAAATGTTTCATACATGAGATGGGAACACTTTTACCCATTGCTTGAATATAGCTTGAGAGGAGCATGATGCTGAGTTGAAGATTTTTCATATAAACATTTGTTGGTCCTCTTGTAATTCTTGGATGCTGTTTAGTTGATTGTATTGCCCACTCAGGTAGTGTCCCCAAGCCTGCTTGTGTACATTAGCATCATCTTGTACAGCCCATTCCACCCAACTACTGCTAGGTCTAGGAAAAGGATTTTGATATCTAATGTCCAGAATCTAGGTTAGGCTATCAGTACTAGTTCAGAAACTGATTCTTCCAGAAGGCAAGATGATAACTTAAGTAAGCTACTTTTGTTTTTTTTCATTTGCAACACTTGTTAGCTCCATGTCAATTTGTAGTAGGTCTGTCTAAGCACCTTCCATTTTCTTTGTTTTTCCAGACATGCATTTATGTTTCAGTCTGTTAAGCAGTCAAATATTTCAATTTATTCCATGTTCTTTAATGCTGTAATTACATTTGCATACCCTTAGGCACTAAACTGTAAGTATTGCTTTTATCAGGTAGTAAGAAAGAGATTGCCTTAAAAGAAGCTGTAATTTGAACTCTTCTTGGTTTGCTCCTAATCAATTTAGATGAAAAAAAAACAATAATTGAATGTTAACAACTTATATAAAGTGTAGTATATATAGCAGTGCTAAATTCAGTAAAATAAGGGAATGACAAGGTTTATTTACTGAATCTTATATGGTTCTAACCTAGGCAATTCTGAAAATGAAATGAATAAGTAAATATTGTGCCCATTTTATGGTGCCTCCCATGATTTAATATATTATGGGGCCCTATCATTGCCTTACTAACATAAGTTCACTTACTTTACTTTTTTTTTTTAATAATTGACATGATTTTAAAGGCTTGTTTTAGGAAAAAATTACATGGAGCAAGTTCATTTTCTTTTCAGGCACGACCTGGAATATCTAGTTAAGTGACAAGTGACTTACTCTGCCACCAAATAAGCAGGATGATGACACTCAGAAGCAGCATATTACCTTAACCAACTGTGCTGCATTAATAGACTATATATGTATATAATATGCGCACACATACATACATACAGCACACACACTTTCATTTGTGTGACAGAATGAAGTATAGTGACATTTGTACAAACATTCACTGTATGTAATGTTCATTTTATTAGATGTATGCTTTTTAGTAAAAGTTAAGATGGTTTTGTGAGTGTGTGCGTGTGCATGTGCGTGTGTGTGTCTTGTGAATGTTGGCAGTTTAGATTGAATAGGGGTTGGGCAGAAGCGTAGCTGGCTCAACCAGCACCCTGTGCCAGTACTACAAACCAGCACCCTATCCTACTTCACTGTAATTAGCATGTAGATCCGTGCATTCCCTCCCCCTCAGCTCTTCCGCTGAAGAGAAAAAAAAAATACGCTCCTTCTACTGGCACACCAACTAGACGGCCAGATGCATGTTAAGACCCCATCCCAACAGCCATTCAGATCTCGTTTCTGTGCCCTGTCCCTGACCCTCCTTCCCCACATTTTATTAAAAAAAAATCAATTATTCTTAAATTGTGGCAAACTGCTTGCTACAAATGTAGCAAACAATGACTACAGTTTATACCCTGCCTGCTTGGAACAGTGCACCGCTCAGGTTTTAGTTTAAAAAAAAAACGAGAGAGAGATTTTTTTTTTGTTGGTTTTTTTTTTACTTTTAAAGTGTAGCAAACTGCTTGCTGCAGTGTAAACCACACACAGAGCACTACAGCACTCAGGTTTGACCGCAAATGCAATACCTTAAAAGCCAATATTGCATTAAAGAGAAATTTAGATTGGCCAATTATACCCCCCAACACTTTGCAACCTGGGCATTTGTTGCCTTGCCCCTCTCTGACTACACTACTGAGTTGATGAAGGGGATGTCCATCCCCTAACCATACACCCTACGTAAAAAAAAAAACTTTCCTTAACACTACTACTTTTCAGACAGATTAGAGACTGGTGTTATGGAAAGATTTAGTGTAAAGATAGTGTGATTTTTCACTTTATTGTTTGCATTTGACCTTCTTTGCACACCACTGAGGTTTGTGAACAAAGAAGAAAGAAATAATGGCCACACTGTCCCCAGCCTCTACACAAGCTATGTCAAATTTGTCTGCACACTGCTGAGGTTTGACTGTGAAAAATTTAAAAAAATAAGGGCCTGGAAGTTCTGTAATGCATTGTATATCTTATTTTGAAAAGACAATGCTGATGTCTGTGAAGGAAAGCAAAATAAATTATGGCGAGTCTTAGTGTTAAATACACTGCAGTCCTATATATATATATATATATATATATATATATATATATATATATATATATATATATATACATACATACACACAAGTATAATGAAAATATTGATATTTGTGAAGAACATTATGATGGCCAATGCATTACTCTTAAATGCACTACAAAGGGGGAGAGTTAGCATAATGTTTAAAGTGTTTACCTCACAGACACAAGGTACAGGATTTGATTTTTCACCTTTAGGAAATTAGGTAGGCTTAAAATGGCCCAGAAGGGCAGTTAGCCTAGTACTTACATATAACCCCCCCCTATCTAAATACACACACACACACATATATATATATATATATATATATATATATATATATATATATATATGTACACACACGTACACACACATACACACATATACATGTATACACGCACACACACACACACACACACACACACACACACACACACACACATATATGCAAGCATTAGCTATAGCAATGCTGGTATTACACTGACTTCAGAAAATACAGTACTTTGTATGACACTACTTCTGCCATGCCAGCTCAGTGGCTACTGTTTAACAGTGATCAAATAACCGCAGCGGTAAGTCACTTTTATTCACAGACACCCTCTGTACCCATTAGTTACAACCACTTTACTGAATGTGTACATCTCAGATATCTGACAGTTGGGCAAAAATAGTAATAGTAATAATTTCAAATGAATGCCAGTCACCCAGTAATCACAGTATAGTATTTTATCTTATTTCACACATATGCACATTAGTCCTACAAATCCAAATTCCTGTATAAATTGCTAAAGCATCAAGTCAATCAGTTAATTTCATCCACAGACAGGCCCCACCTCCACCCAACAATTATAGCAACGTTTGTGTATATTGCATATGTCTGATTATGAGAAAAATGATGGCCATGTAATGCTTTTGATCTGTGTTCCATGCAAGTTGTATTGACACATTAAAGTAATCCACACAAATCATATTAGTCTTGCAGAGTCAAAATAATGAGCAAAGAACAACAGTCATTTGCCTCCGCAGATGGCTCCAGCAGTTATAACTACTTTGTATACATCTCAGATGTCTGATTCTTAAAATAAAATAAACAAATAATGGCCACACAGTAATGCATTCAGATAACTATCAACCCCCTAAGTATAGGAATCAGGACTAAAGGTCCAAAATCAGGGACATATTTTAAATATTGCTTTTATATACTTAGAAAGCTGCTAGAATAACAGGTTTTGCATTACTGTGCATTTTCTGTAGGATACAAAGTGTGAAACTCAAATCTCTGTTATTATTTAGTGACTGTAAACTGGGTGTTCTGACTCAAATCCAGGGACTTGAGTGTATTGTAGTTCAGGTAGGCTGCCACTTCTGTTTGCCCAAACTTGAATACAAGTTCAGGCAAGCAACTGACACAGCTTATATGAGCACATTATTCAAGTTCAAGCAAGATAAGTGCATCAGCCATAGTGAATGAGTGGGAGGGGTTGGGAGTGTAGATTAGAGTACTGATCACGAGGGGGTTTCATTTAGGAATTGGAAAGGGAGATTTTTAGGTTTAGGGAGCAGGAATAAAGTTTTGGGATAGGGAATGAGAATGAGATTTTAGTTTTAGGGAGTGGTAAGCGAGTCTTAGGGTTAAGAAGTGGGAAGGATGGTTTTAGGTGTGTGGAGAAGGAAGAGGGTTAATGAGTGAGAAAGGAGTTTTAGGGCTAGAGTTAAGGTTCTAGTAGGGCTATAGAGTTTTGTAGGATAGGCTATTGGTAGGGCTTAGTAGTTAATGGAGATCTTGTTAGTGAGACCTAAGAGCACTTTCCTTTTTGAGCAAATGGCAGTGAGCAAGTGTGTCATGAGCTAATCACAAGTGAGCACCTGTAGTAGACCCATGCAGCCTTCAGTGATTTACGTGAAACCCAAAGATCCAATGTTGTCTTTTCCACCCATTTCAACCTGTGACCTACCAGATCTGACTCATATTCGAATCTGGCACCTTCAGAATCTTCAGTCCTGGAATTCTGCTTCTTCAACCCAGAGTTCCCTGTCCTAATTGAATCTTCTCAGATCGCAGCTGTCCCACCAGTGCCTTAAGACTTAAATCTAAACTGAATCTCTAATTTGTAATGGGTAACAAAAGAATGAGTATTTCACCATGTAGCATTTCCACGCATGTCATTTATGGAGGCCCGAGTGAAAAAGGCAACAGAAGTATCACTGCTGTAGTAGAATGAGCCCTAGACTTGCTATGTAAAGAAAGCCCTTTTAAGGAATGTGCAAAGAAAATGCTGTCTGAGAGCCATCTGGATAGGGTCACTTTTGAATTGGTTTGTCCAAGTGAGATTTAGAAAAGGAAACAAAAAGCTCCTTAGATTTTCTGAAACCCTAAGTTCTGTCCAAATAGAATCTCTGTTGACTGTGAGCATCCAGTAAGTGGAGTAATTATTCCCTGTTATTGCTGAAATTTGGAAAGAAAACAGGCAAGTATATATGCAGATTTAAGTTTGACTGAGGAATTCAGATGGAGGCCATACGGTGTTGTATATTTTTCTGAGCTAATTAGTCAACATATTTTTGGCTTGTGAGTGTTGTTTGTGTATTTTGTATGTACAGTAAGTGTGGGGGCATGTGTATTTATCTCCAAAAGTAGTCTGCAAAATAACAGCTCTGTGGACTTTAGTAGAATAGATGGCCTTTCATTGTCAGCCATTAGGGGAATTGTGGTAAGTGTTGAAGGACAGAACACAGCACTTTGTCTCTGGCATACACATGCTTCTTTGTTATTGTTCAAGGTGAGCTGAGGGGAGGGAAGTATGCCTTCACATAAATAATCATACCAGTAAAGGATATAGAAAAAAAATAAAGTTATATAGAACTGAATGCTGTATGTACTGTTGCTCACTTGATCGTTGCTAATAAGTACCATCTAAGTAAAAAATCAGACTGTGAGAAGGAAAATATTTCATACACTATTTTACAAACATTGCAGGCTATTTCTGCAATAACTGATGATGTTGGTGTGGTATATTGAAGATTTACCCACCATTTGTGTCGTTTAATCATAAGGGTGAAGCCCGAGTGATTAAATAAAGCCAGTCATGGGTAAATCTTCAATATACCATACCACAGACTCGGTTATTGCTGTTATACAATGACATTGTTCGAGAAAAAAATACTTTTCTTAAATAATAATGTCTTTGCATAATGGTGACGTGGTGCTCTTCTGCATTTTTTTCAGTGTCCCAGGGATTTCCTGATGTACTGCACATGCGTATGGGACTTGCATTCCCATGCATACCCATACATCAGTGCTGTGTAAAGGAAACAATGGAGAAGGGAAGATTTCCGTTGCTTTTTTTTTTTTTTTTTTTAAATTAATTAAGAAAAAAGAAACCAGGAGACTTTTAACATCTGGGAGAGACAGGACGGAGAAAATAAAAGGATAATCAGGTATGTTTCTTTAGTTTTGCATAACGTACTTGATTATCCTTTTATTTTTTCTGTGCCATCTCCCTCTTTCATTTGAGGTCTTTGGTTTTTTAAATTTATTTTAAAAAAGAGAAAGAAAAGAAACATTTTTATAAGATATATTTATGAAAAAGAAGTCTGGGCGACTGAACCTTTTTTTTCCATTGGTATATTCTTGGATTTACAACCAGCACATTGGTTGGACTGATCAGTCAGAGTGCTCCTTTTTGAACATTAATGGCCAGTCATTGTATAATAATTCATTAATACCTGCCAGCAGTTGGTTAATGAGTTATCCCATTCTTGTGTGCTTGCAGGCTGGACAACAAATGTCTAGAACTTACAGTAAAGAAAATATACATGTGAGAAAAATCATTCAGACTGAACAAATAAAGCATCTTTTTTTATTTACTTGTTCAGATAAAACAATTTTCTCATATTTAAACTGCTTAACTTATTAATACTTATGTGGTGTGGAATGTCACACCTCTAGCAGCCTGCACACATCTTGCATTCCAGGAGCACTTTCTAATATATAACTTAAAAAGCATAAGATAAGCAAAGTAAATATTTTGTGGAAAATAAAAGCTATTAAAAGTGTACAAATAGCAAAGTTATCAGTAAAAAGTATTCTTTGCAATCATAATAATAGTCAATGCATTCATGTCTTTTTCATAAATACTGTAATATAATGCACACATTCCCCAAATTATATTTTTTCTAAACTTTCACAAAAGCAGTTGAAATTTTAACAAAAGTTGTATATAATTCCATCCAAAGTTATCAAATAAATCATTAAACTCATTTATAACATTGGAATTATATGATATGCCTAACGGCAGCTTAAAAAACCTTAAGCCTTTAGGTACAACCTTCATTTTTAGACAATAATTCAAATAACTTATGTCCATCTTAGTATTTTTATATGTCAACAGTCTCTTCCCAAAATCGAAAATGAGCTCCTTTAATGAGCTATAAACATGTTCTTTTAAATCATGGTGAGATTTAGTTTCACAGTGAAAGTCAAATTCATCAGACTTATCATCAAAGAACTTTTCTATAAGTTCTCTTTCCTGTATAATGGGTATCTTTTGAACATTAGGTTTAATAATTCTATTTCCAGCATGCCTGTCAAACATCTTAAAATTTGTTTTGGGGCTAGAGACAGCATGTTTGACAGTACCTTTGCGAACATTTAATGGTTTCAGTACATTTGTTTCGCATGGTTGACTTACTTGCGATGTTTTGGGTCTTGCTCCTATCCGTTCAGCTTCACGTCTAGCTCTTGCTATACTAAAGTCGAATGTGAAGTCTTGTGCTGGAGAAATACCCAGCTGGTCAAACGGAACTCCGGTTTCATGAATTGAAAAACACTCAGCGTTGTTCCGTATGTTGTCAGTAAAGGCTCCGTCATCTAACAAGTCAATACCACCATCAGTAGTGTTGATTACATCTTCCGTTGTCTTGAATACTTGAGGAAAACCTCGTTCTGGCGTGGGCGCGTTCCCTTTTGTGCATGTACATTCACGCTCGCTCCTACTAGCGTTCTGGGACTTCCGATACTCAGTTTCTGTAGCTCGTTCATCCATTAAGACCGAAACACTTTTTTTAGTCACAGTCACACCACAAGAATCTAATACTTGGTGTAGCTTTGTGCAATTAGTGGTTAAATTAGATACTAGTTCATATAGTTTTTTGAGTTCACCTTGTACAGCTGAAACTTCAGCTCGTAACTCACAGAATTCCTCCCGTGACCATAAAGCACCAGATGCATCTTCCGGATCCATAGCAGCAACAACCAAGAACAAAAAAAGTACAGCACCACCAATCCAATAGTTAAGGAACCGGAAAAACACTGCAGCTCGTACACGGAGAGTAAAAAAGTAATTTATTCCACAATAGTTAAAGGCTGGCTGGACAGTTCAGCCTTCTTCAGAACTAATAAAAACAGACTTCATAGCAGGTTTATATAATCAAGATGGAATCAATTAATGTGAAAAAACCGCCAAAGTTGTTTAAAGGTGTATACCTCAGTTTCATATGTCTCAAACAATTTATACCTTATATATGCATTTAAAAACTCATTATTTAAAAACACATGTTTTAAAAACTCACATTCATAAAGTCATAAACACAAGTCTAAAACCTTCAACATTGGGAAATGGATTGATTGTCAGCTTAAACACATTTACCAGAATATTCCCCACATAATGAAGGATTCCTGGAGCTTCTTAGGTAAATTAACTAATGACAAATGGAAAAGTAATCTTGTGCTTGTAACTATTGATGTAATTGATCTTTTCCCAAGTATACCTAAAGATACAGGATTAGAACATTTTTCCAATAGTTTGAGAAAACATTCTAATTTAGGGTGGGATAGAGTGTCCCTTTTATGTGATATGATGGGACTAGTGCTGGAGCATAATTACATTGCTTTTCAAGATGAATATTTTAGACAACTCAAGGGGTGTCGCCATGGGAGCCTCATGTGCTCCCATTTTTGCAAACCTTGTAATGTTGGATTGGGAGGAGGAAGTTGTATTTAAAGTGAGTTTTATAGTCATATGACATTTTATGCCAGGTTTTTGGACGATATTTTCATTCTCTGGCATAGTACTCACGAGAAATTAGGAATTTATGCAATATATCAACAACTCCTCCCATTTCCTTAAATTCACCCATAGCATGAGTAGTTCTAACATTCCTTATTTAGATGTGATGATAGGACTTGACAACAACGGATTTACGTCAAGAATTTTTGAAAACCTCGTTTTCTAATGATTATTACTCTTCTCTAGCAATCATCCCAAGTATGTGTTTAAAAATATAGTTAAAGGCCAGTGTATTCGTGTGGCCAGAATGTCTTCCACAGCTACGGTAATGTCAAATGAACTTGATGTTTTAAAAAAGTTATTCCTTACCAGAGGTTACCCACACCAAATGTTAACGGATGTAATCCAGTTTGTTTATAAAGAATGGGGGAAGAAATACCCCCCTTTGTTGGGTAATTATGAGGACAAAGTGGATGCTACTGAGAAGAAATCTCCTAATTTCAATAGAGCGTGTATTTTAACGTATTCACCTTACACTCATTACATTCAGGAAATTTTACGTTACCACTGGGATATAATTATGGCTAGTAAATTAGATCTGATTGTGGGACGTGAACCAAAATTTATTTATAAGACGGGGACAAATCTCAAAAGACTATTGGAAAATGACAATAGATCCTCAGATAAATCAAGTATGTATAAGGGGACGAAAAAATGTGGAAGATGTAATCAGTGTTGCCATATAAATGAAGATAGACAGATTAAATTAAAGGACATAAATTCCACTTATATCAAAGCTAGATCTGGAAATTGTAACACTAGCCAAGTTGTTTACTTGGCTTGGCGGTGTGTGTGTCCTGCCTATTACATAGGCAAACTGAACGCCCCTAAAAAACGTATATATGAACACTATTATTGTGTAAGGAAAATGGATTCTAAAAACGCGCTATATAGACATATACAAGAACAGGGGGTTGAACATAAATTTAGTTTTTTAATAATAGATCAACTGAAGAATTCAGTTTTTGGTGGTAATTGGAAGATGCGTCTAGCGGCATTAGAAAGTAAATGGCAGATAATATTGGATGCCACTAGACCTCCTGGTCTAAACGAATACATAAGCATTAAACCATTTTTAGCATTATCTTAATGTATATTTAGATAAGCTAAGAATTATATTAGTGTAGACAAGTTGAGAATTTATAGCTTTATAGTTGAAGGGTAATCAATGGTTAGTTAATTATCTGATCAATATTTCACCTCAATAGAGTTGATATAATAGCTTTGATTATTTATGAATGTGAGTTTTTAAAACATGTGTTTTTAAATAATGAGTTTTTAAATGCATATATAAGGTATAAATTGTTTGAGACATATGAAACTGAGGTATACACCTTTAAACAACTTTGGCGGTTTTTTCACATTAATTGATTCCATCTTGATTATATAAACCTGCTATGAAGTCTGTTTTTATTAGTTCTGAAGAAGGCTGAACTGTCCAGCCGAAAGCGCTTAACTATTGTGGAATAAATTACTTTTTTACTCTCCGTGTACGAGCTGCAGTGTTTTTCCGGTTCCTTAACTATTGGATTGGTGGTGCTGTACTTTTTTTGTTCATAATGTTTAAAGTGTTTACCTCACAGACACAAGGTACAGGATTTGATTTTTCACCTTTAGGAAATTAGGTAGGCTTAAAATGGCCCAGAAGGGCAGTTAGCCTAGTACTTACATATAACCCCCCCCCCCATCTAAATACACACACACACACATATATATATATATATATATATATATATATATATATATATATATATATGTGTACACACACACACACACACACATACACACATATACATGTATACACGCGCACGCACACACACACACACACACACACACACACACACATATATGCAAGCATTAGCTATAGCAATGCTGGTATTACACTGACTTCAGAAAATACAGTACTTTGTATGACACTACTTCTGCCATGCCAGCTCAGTGGCTACTGTTTAACAGTGATCAAACAACCGCAGCGGTAAGTCACTTTTATTCACAGACACCCTCTGTACCCATTAGTTACAACCACTTTACTGAATGTGTACATCTCAGATATCTGACAGTTGGGCAAAAATAGTAATAGTAATAATTTCAAATGAATGCCAGTCACCCAGTAACACAGTATAGTATTTTATCTTATTTCACACATATGCACATTAGTCCTACAAATCCAAATTCCTGTTTAAATTGCTAAAGCATCAAGTCAATCAGTTAATTTCATCCACAGACAGGCCCCACCTCCACCCAACAATTATAGCAACGTTTGTGTATATTGCATATGTCTGATTATGAGAAAAATGATGGCCATGTAATGCTTTTGATCTGTGTTCCATGCAAGTTGTATTGACACATTAAAGTAATCCACACAAATCATATTAGTCTTGCAGAGTCAAAGTAATGAGCAAAGAACAACAGTCATTTGCCTCCGCAGATGGCTCCAGCAGTTATAACTACTTTGTATACATCTCAGATGTCTGATTCTTAAAATAAAATAAACAAATAATGGCCACACAGTAATGCATTCAGATAACTATCAACCCCCTAAGTATAGGAATCAGGACTAAAGGTCCAAAATCAGGGACAGATTTTAAATATTGCTTTTATATACTTAGAAAGCTGCTAGAATAACAGGTTTTGCATTACTGTGCATTTTCTGTAGGATACCAAGTGTGAAACTCAAATCTCTGTTATTATTTAGTGACTGTAAACTGGGTGTTCTGACTCAAATCCAGGGACTTGAGTGTATTGTAGTTCAGGTAGGCTGCCACTTCTGTTTGCCCAAACTTGAATACAAGTTCAGGCAAGCAACTGACACAGCTTATATGAGCACATTATTCAAGTTCAAGCAAGATAAGTGCATCAGCCATAGTGAATGAGTGGGAGGGGGTGGGAGTGTAGATTAGAGTACTGATCACGAGGGGGTTTCATTTAGGAATTGGAAAGGGAGATTTTTAGGTTTAGGGAGCAGGAATAAAGTTTTGGGATAGGGAATGAGAATGAGATTTTAGTTTTAGGGAGTGGTAAGGGAGTCTTAGGGTTAAGAAGTGGGAAGGATGGTTTTAGGTGTGTGGAGAAGGAAGAGGGTTAATGAGTGAGAAAGGAGTTTTAGGGCTAGAGTTAAGGTTCTAGTAGGGCTATAGAGTTTTGTAGGATAGGCTATTGGTAGGGCTTAGTAGTTAATGGAGATCTTGTTAGTGAGACCTAAGAGCACTTTCCTTTTTGAGCAAATGGCAGTGAGCAAGTGTGTCATGAGCTAATCACAAGTGAGCACCTGTAGTAGACCCATGCAGCCTTCAGTGATTTACGTGAAACCCAAAGATCCAATGTTGTCTTTTCCACCCATTTCAACCTGTGACCTACCAGATCTGACTCATATTCGAATCTGGCACCTTCAGAATCTTCAGTCCTGGAATTCTGCTTCTTCAACCCAGAGTTCCCTGTCCTAATTGAATCTTCTCAGATCGCAGCTGTCCCACCAGTGCCTTAAGACTTAAATCTAAACTGAATCTCTAATTTGTAATGGGTAACAAAAGAATGAGTATTTCACCATGTAGCATTTCCACATGTCATTTATGGAGGCCAGTGAAAAAGGCAACAGAAGTATCACTGCTGTAGTAGAATGAGCCCTAGACTTGCTATGTAAAGAAAGCCCTTTTAAGGAATGTGCAAAGAAAATGCTGTCTGAGAGCCATCTGGATAGGGTCACTTTTGAATTGGTTTGTCCAAGTGAGATTTAGAAAAGGAAACAAAAAGCTCCTTAGATTTTCTGAAACCCTAAGATCTGAAGTAGGCAGACTTCATTCGTCTGCAACCTGTGGGTATCGGATCCGACCTCGGATCCGAGCCGGCAATTCAAAAGCTTAGGCTCCGAGCTCCTAGCTCCTCCCTCTTACCCATAATCCCTTGCCAAGCCCTGACTGACCTCAGATTTCGTTTGCCGCTTTTCAAGTAGCTACGGAATTCCAGAGCTCCTGGCGTTGGTGAAAGATAAGAGATAGTTTTGACTAAAAAAGTTTTCAAAATCTTTAATTTCTTTCTTGTTTCAGTTAGTGTTGAGTGTGTTTAGGCTTTCCTCTCTCTTTTTGTTTAAATTTATCGGGTTTTGCGTAGTTTGTTTGTGTGTGTTGTGTGTTAGGCCTTAGGGTTACTATGTCTGAAGCCCATAAGGCTGTGTTTTCAAAATGTACCGAGTGTGGCCATAAGCTATCCCCAGCAGATGGCCACACTCAGTCAGGTCATCTTGGGGTTGAACACCTGTCATCTGGTTGTACCATTTGTGCAGGGTTCAACCCCGGCTTGAGGGAACGGAGGTCGTTGGTGCTGGCGGGTCTTTTACCCCCAGATACCGCTCGGCCTCTGCCCTTCCACTCAGCAACCTGTTGCTGTGAGTTCTCCTCCGGCTGGGACTCAACCTCCCTCAAAGTTGCCGGAGGGAAGGATTCCTCTAAGGAAAGACAGAAGGAGGCACAGGGAGAAGCACCACAAGAGGAGGCGAAACTTCTAGTTCGGCTCCTCCATCTAAGCGGGCCTCCCTGTGCCTTCTAGCTTTCCTCCTCCTCGGCTCCACTCCCTCGGTTCTCTCCTGGACCCGAGGAGGAGGAGGCTAGCCCTTCCAGGAGGTCACCGAGGCGGCTCTCTAGGTCCGCCGGTGGCCTCCTCTAGATCAACCTTTTCAATGAGCGAAGCTGATATGGACCAGATGATGAGGAAATTCATCCAGGCCCAAATGCAAATGGGAGTGCTCCTAGCCCCCATCCGGGAGGGCTTCGACCCCACAGCCCCTTGGCTCCTTCTCCCACCCATACCACGAGTTCGAGCTGTCGGCGCCGTGCAGATTTGGATCCGGGTGGGTCGGATCCGATGGGTCGGCGCACCTCGGATCCGTCCCATCCCTTGAGTGCTTGGTGCCGGACCCGACCTCGGAGCCGAGGGCCGAGCCTCGGATCCGAGGGAGCTGGTGTGTCTTCGGCCCGTCCAGGTCGGAGCACACTGGTCTCGGATCCGGCGGTTTGCTCCGACTCCGATCCGCACGCCGGATCCGAGTGGGGTCGGCTCGGGGCTTAGAGAAGCTGGCTCCCCCTCGGCTTTCGACGTAGTGGAAAGGGCACTGTCGAGGACATCCGGACCCCCGGTCCCTGCCACGGCTCCATCCCGCACTCCATTGCAGTTGGGCTAGGCCCCACCACCAGGTCCCAGGGACAGCCCGCCTCGATGTCCCAAGTGGTTCCCTTGGAACATCCAACTGCTGAAGAGTACTCCTCGGACAGCCCCCCCGATGAAGTACCTCGGAAGCGTAAGTGCAAGAGGAGGCACATGGACTCCCCTGAGTCCGTCACTGAAGACACAGACTTGGATGAAGGGGAAGGCTCCCCTAGGTCACCCCCTGAGGACGTCTCATTTGGAGACATCATGGAGATGTTAAGGATCGGGGGGGGGTGGTCTGCCCCCAAGGCTTCTTCGGACGAGTCTGTGTTCTTGGAGGCATTCGAGGCGGGCCCTTCTACCTCTTGGGTGTCCCCTCCTGCTGACCCCCTGGTGGATCTTATCTCCATCAGGGCGTGGAAGGATCCGGACACCATTGAGCCTATCCCTAAGCGCCCAGACCGCATTCTTTCTCCTCCATCAGACCGCACCCACTGGAGTAAGGGTCCCCCAGTAGATGCCATGATGATGGCTGCAGCCACAAAGAGGGAATTGGCCCAGGAGAGTCCCTCCGTGCATCCTCCGGGCAAGGAGTCCCGTTCGATGGATCGCATTGGGAAGCGAGTTTTTAGTTCAGCAACCTTCTCCTCGAGAGGGCTGAACTACATGGCACATGTCATCAGGATGCAGCGGGATCTGATTAAAGAATACGCTGCATCTCCCCCGGAGTCCATCTCGAGTGAGGATAAACAGGTTTACTCCACCTGAATGGCCACTCTCAGATCAGTTTCCAATACATCTATGCGGCTACTGTCTCATGCTACTGAGGGAGCCGCTAGAGCCAGCGGAGCAGGCCTAGTCATGAGGCGACAGGCCTGGCTCCGCCATTGTGATTTTGCAGAGCCCTTCAAGGCGACCTTCGCGAATGCCCCTTTCGATGGTTCTGCCTTGTTTGGCAAGACTGTTCGCGAGACATTAGTCCAGAGCGAAAAGGACGGGAAGACGCTGTCTGCCGTCGGAGTCCGCTTCTCAGCTCCCCAGAGGTCCTTCTCTAAGAACCAAAAGGGACAGAAGAAGATGTGGTTCCAGAAGTCACAGCAGTCCCAACCTGCTCCGGATAACCAGTCCTTCCGTGGCAGAGGAGGACGGGGAGGTCGTCGTGCCAGAGGCAGGGGGCTCCTGGCAACTTTGGGTCCAGAGAACCCTTCTCTGAGAGACCCACGCAGCAGCCCTGAAGGGTTGCCCGGCTGTCCGTCTCTGGAGGCAGTCAGGGGGGGGCGGTTTTCGATGCACCTGACTTCTTGGGAGTCCATAACAACAGACAGTTGGATGCTTCGAGTTATATCCAGAGGATATTCAATACCCCTATTCAAGATTCCCAAATCTCGCAGCCTCCCAGATGTTCCACCCGACCAAAGGGAGGCGGCATCGAAATCGAGCAGCTGCTAGAAAAAAGCCATCCAGCGTCCCCCAGATCAAACCGGATTAGGGTTTTACTCCAGGTTCTTTTGGTGCCAAAGAAGACGGGGACTTAAGACCAATCTTAGACCTTTCCCAGTTGAACCTGTCAGTAACCAAGCAAAGTTCGGATGGTCACCCTACAATCTATACTCCCTCTTGAGGGAGAACGACTGGATGTGTTCCATAGACCTCAAGGATGCGTACTACCACATTCGGATGGACAGACGATCCAGGAGGTTTCTTCGCTTCGGCTGGGAGCCAGTCATTATCAGTTCAGGGTCCTCCCTTTGGTCTCACCTCAGCCCCAGGGTGTTTACCAAGGTGCTAGCGGTGGTAGCGGCCCACCTGAGGCTCCAGGGATTACAGGTCTTTCCGTACCTGGACGACTGGCTCCTGACGGCATCATCAAGGCATCTTCTGTGCTCAGCCAGGGATTACTTTCTTCAACTAGCACCAAGGCTGGGCATCACGATCAACTGGGAGAAATCTTTTCTGAATCCCACTCAAATTATAGATTTCATAGGAGGAAGACTAGACACCAGATCAATGCGAGCCTTCCTCACCCCAGACCGTATCGCCAGCCTGAAGTGTCATGTGACAGCGATCCTGCAACCATCTCCAACTGCAGCTTCGGTCCTGAGGGCCCTAGGTTCTATGGCGGCAGCTATCCCGCTTCTCATTCATGCCCGTTTACGCATGCGGGTTCTTCAATGGACCCTTCAAGTTCAGTGGTCCCCTCATTGTTCGTCTCTAAACGCTCCGATTGCAGTCAGCAGAGCGTGCAGGGACTCCCTTCTTTGGTGGCTTCTTTCTCCGGAGCCCCTGGCAGGGAGACCTTTTTGCGCTGCATTTCCCCGAGCCACAGTGACCACGGGCGCTTCTTGCCTCGGGTGGGGGCATTCTGCGGGAAAGATTGTCCAAGGCACGTGGAATCCCACAGAGACGTCATTGCATATAAATGTCCTGGAAATGAGGGCGGTGCTCCTAGCGTTGCAAGCACTTCACCACGTTCTTCCTTCAGGGACTATTGCGATTCAGACAGACAACATGTCGGTAGTCTGGTATATCAACAAGCAGGGAGGAACCAGGTCTTACCCCCTTTGTCGAGAGGCCATGAGAGTCTGGGAATGGGCAATCTCCACCAAACGCTTTCTGGTAGCAACGCACATTCCAGGAAAGTCCAACATCCTTGCGGACAAGCTCAGTCGCACTATCCTTTCTCCACACGAGTGGTCCCTCAATCCTCAAGTAGCGAAGAAGATTTTTGCCGTTTGGGGGCAACCCTGTTGCGATCTTTTTGCCTCTCCCTCAAATGCCAAATGCGACAATTTCTTCGCTCTGCTTCCCCCACCAGGGGAGTTCCCGAGGGATGCTCTGGTGCATGCTTGGCCTCCCGGTCTCCTTTATGCCTACCCTCCACTTCCTCTGATGCAGAGGCTTCTGCAGAAAGCCAACAGTTTGGGGAGCAGAATGATTCTCATTGCCCCATTCTGGCCTCGACAACCTTGGTTCCCCTTTGTATGGTCTCACAAAATCAATCCACCATGGATTCTGGATCCAATTTCGGATCTCATCTCTCACCCTCTGGGAATGTCAGTTCCCAATCTGCGGACCCTGAAGTTGACAGCTTGGCTGCTCCAGTTCCAACCTTAATTAGGACTCGGTATCTCTTCACCGGTCAAGGCCATTTTAGTGGCTGCTCATAAACCTTCCACCAGACAGGTTTATCGGAGTAAATGGAAGAGATTCTCTATATGGGCAGGACAGAGAACTTTGGATCCTTTCTCAGCACCTATGTCAGCGGTGCTGGATTTTCTAACAGACCTCTTTCATCAAGGGGCTAGTTCTTCCACGATTAAGGTACAATTGGCAGCTATCTCGCATTATCACATTGGTCATGACACAGCTCCCTTATGACGAAATTATGCAAAACATTTCTCAAAGGAGTTTTTTTGTTAAGGCCTCCAGTCAAGGAGGTTGTACCGCCTTGGGACTTGTCTTTAGTCCTGCAGGCCCTTACTGCTCCTCCCTTCGAGCCTGCAGCTTCTTCTGATTTAAAATACCTTTCCTGGAAGACTGCCTTTCTGGTAGCTATCACTTCAGCCAGAAGGGTGTCTGAGCTTCAGGCTCTGTGTGTCAAACTGCCTTATCTTTCTTTCTTCCCTGATAGGGTGTGCCTCAGGACCAATCCATCTTTTCTTCCGAAGGTCTCTTCTGAATCCAATATTAACCAGTCAATCAATTTGCCAGTGTTTTTTCCCAAATATTCAAACAAAGGAGAATACAAATTGCATTCCTTGGATGTTCATAGACAATTACGTTTTTATATTAACAGAACAGCTGGCCACAGGAAATCAGATCAGCTGTTCGTCTCCTTTGCTAAATTTGCTCTGGGTAAAGCAGTATCTAAAGTCACTCTATCTAAATGGATTGCTAATTGTATTCTGCAGGCATATGACACTTCAGGCAGACCTGCTCCTCAGAGGGTTACGGCTCATTCTACTAGGGCAGTTTCTCGTCAGCCGCCTTTAAGTCCCGTGTTTCATTGGATGATATCTGCGCGGCAGCTACTTGGGCCTCGCCTCATACTTTTATTTCTCATTACAAGGTGGATGTTGTTTCTAGAGGAAGAGCATCCTTTGGCTCAGCGGTGCTCGGAACATCCTTCCATGACGGCCGCCCAAGATTCAGGTAGCTAGGGACTCTGTCCCACAGGTTGCAGACGAATGAAGTCTGCCTACTTCAGATTTAGAAGTTATGTACTCACCATAACGTTCCATCTGAGTAGGTGACTTCATTCGGATGCAACCATCCTCCATCCCCTGACCTTTTTAGAGCGGTATTTATGCTGATTTAGTGTACTGTTGTCAGTATTTTGAGGCAAACTCAATCTGAGGTCAGTCAGGGCTTGGCAAGGGATTATGGGTAAGAGGGAGGAGCTAGGAGCTCGGAGCCTAAGCTTTTGAATTGCCGGCTCGGATCCGAGGTCGGATCCGATACCCACAGGTTGCATCCGAATGAAGTCACCTACTCAGATGGAACGTTATGGTGAGTACATAACTTCTAATTCTGTCCAAATAGAATCTCTGTTAACTGTGAGCATCCAGTAAGTGGAGTAATTATTCCCTGTTATTGCTGAAATTTGGAAAGAAAACAGGCAAGTATATATGCAGATTTAAGTTTGACTGAGGAATTCAGATGGAGGCCATACGGTGTTGTATATTTTTCTGAGCTAATTAGTCAACATATTTTTGGCTTGTGAGTGTTGTTTGTGTATTTTGTATGTACAGTAAGTGTGGGGGCATGTGTATTTATCTCCAAAAGTAGTCTGCAAAATAACAGCTCTGTGGACTTTAGTAGAATAGATGGCCTTTCATTGTCAGCCATTAGGGGAATTGTGGTAAGTGTTGAAGGACAGAACACAGCACTTTGTCTCTGGCATACACATGCTTCTTTGTTATTGTTCAAGGTGAGCTGAGGGGAGGGAAGTATGCCTTCACATAAATAATCATACCAGTAAAGGATATAGAAAAAAAATAAAGTTATATAGAACTGAATGCTGTATGTACTGTTGCTCACTTGATTGTTGCTAATAAGTACCATCTAAGTAAAAAAATCAGACTGTGAGAAGGAAAATATTTCATACACTATTTTACAAACATTGCAGGCTATTTCTGCAATAACTGATGATGTTGGTGTGGTATATTGAAGATTTACCCGCCATTTGTGTTGTTTAATCATAAGGGTGAAGCCCGAGTGATTAAATAAAGCCAGTCATGGGTAAATCTTCAATATACCAGACCACGGACTCGGTTATTGCTGTTATACAATGACATTGTTCGAGAAAAAAATACTTTTCTTAAATAATAATGTCTTTGCATAATGGTGACGTGGTGCTCTTCTGCATTTTTTTCAGTGTCCCAGGGATTTCCTGATGTACTGCACATGCGTATGGGACTTGCATTCCCATGCATACCCATACATCAGTGCTGTGTAAAGGAAACAATGGAGAAGGGAAGATTTCCGTTGCTTTTGTTTTTTTTTTTTTTAAATTAATTAAGAAAAAAGAAACCAGGAGACTTTTAACATCTGGGAGAGACAGGACGGAGAAAATAAAAGGATAATCAGGTATGTTTCTTTAGTTTTGCATAACGTACCTGATTATCCTTTTATTTTTTCTGTGCCATCTCCCTCGTTCATTTGAGGTCTTTGGTTTTTTAAATTTATTTTAAAAAAAAGAAAGAAAAGTAACATTTTTATAAGATATATTTATGAAAAAGAAGTCTGGGCGACTGAACCTTTTTTTTCCATTGGTATATTCTTGGATTTACAACCAGCACATTGGTTGGACTGATCAGTCAGAGTGATCCTTTTTGAATATTAATGGCCAGTCATTGTATAATAATTCATTAATACCTGCCAGCAGTTGGTTAATGAGTTATCCCATTCTTGTGTGCTTGCAGGCTGGACAACAAATGTCTAGAACTTACAGTAAAGAAAATATACATGTGAGAAAAATCATTCAGACTGAACAAATAAAGCATCTTTTTTTATTTACTTGTTCAGATAAAACAATTTTCTCATATTTAAACTGCTTAACTTATTAATGCTTATGTGGTGTGGAATGTCACACCTCTAGCAGCCTGCACACATCTTGCATTCCAGGAGCACTTTCTAATATATAACTTAAAAAGCATAAGATAAGCAAAGTAAATATTTTGTGGAAAATAAAAGCTATTAAAAGTGTACAAATAGCAAAGTTATCAGTAAAAAGTATTCTTTGCAATCATAATAATAGTCAATGCATTCATGTCTTTTTCATAAATACTGTAATATAATGCACACATTCCCCAAATTATATTTTTTCTAAACTTTCACAAAAGCATTTTATATCTTGAAAACTGTACAGCCTAGCCATATATTGTTAGAACATGTTTTGTTAACTAGACATAGCTCTTTTACATGACAACAAGAAATTCTTCTATACTTGCATGCTTATTAAGATTGTTACAGAATTATGAAAACATTTGTTTAAGTATATAATTAGCATACAAATACTAGGTATCTCTCAAGATGTGCAACTTTCAGTGCAAATATTAAAGACAGTTTTCTTCAATGACATCTAAGGTTTCACCTAATTTCATTCAACAGTTTGTAAGTTACAAGGTTTTTGAAGTATTAAGTGTGTTTGGAAATACTGCTTATTTTCATAATTATTAACAAACAACTAGCAATATTTCCAGTGTAGTGTAATGTAAGCCAGCATTTCCAGTGAATGGTCCAATCTTCCACATTCGTGATTCACACCATACACCTCAATAAAATGTAAGTTTCTCAGTTATGAAAATATGAACATAAATATGAATAATAAGTGGTAAACAAAGATTACTTTCTCCACTGCAAGACATCCCAGACTAACAATTTTAGTGTCATTTTGTCAACAACTCCTTTCCCTTTTTAATACTGCCTATTATTATTATAAGATGTCATACTCAAAAAAAGTTCTGGATGCCATAAGGAGGTATGGGTGTAAACTGGAAGTATACAAAAAGGCATTTAGGCTTGAATTAGTTAATTGTGGTACTGAGTATGAAAATTTAGTACTTCAGATGTGTCAGCCTAAAATATCATCATTGTATGCAGTCTGCTGTTCAAGTACTATAGGCTTGAATGGGACAAGGCAGCCGACACAGTTGACGCTACAATGGTAAGGCATCACACAGCATGATCTGTCCTTTATGTGAATGAGTTAATAGTAAAATTTCAAGTGTTACTCAGAATTTTTGAACAACATGGCATATGAAAGGGCTGACATTATGTGGTACTTATGCACAGAGAAACTGCCCCCATGTGATGTGCAGATCTTTAGATCTGAAGTAGTTACTTCATTTGTTCTGCAACCTGTGGGTCTCGGATCCGACCGGCAGCTTTCCAAGCTTCAAGATCCGAGCTCCTAGCTCCTCCCCTCTACCCATAATCCCCTGTCACCACCACACTACCTCAGATCATTTTTGCCGTGACTTGATCACAAGCATCTTGAGAAGAGCTCCTGAGCTTAGTAGCAGGGAAGTTAATTTTTTCTTAATTTTTCTTAATTTTTCGACAAATTTAAAAAAGTGTGTGTTGAAAGAGTGTTTCTCTGCCCTTTTTTATTTTCGGGATTGGCGCTTGGTTCAGTTAACCCTCCCCTAGGTGTTTGGGCGTGAGAGTGTGTGTGTTAGGAAAATGGCCGAAGGCCATAAGGCTTTTTTTTCTAAGTGCACTGGGTGTGGCCATAAGCTTTCCCCAGCTGATGGCCACACTCAGTGCGTTATATACCTGGGGGATGCCCATTTGTCTTCAGACTGCCAGGTTTGCGCAGCCTTCAACCCCCGGGCTGTGAGGGACAGGAGGAACAGGCTTATTCTGGCGGGATTGCTTCCCCCGGAGGAGGCCTCTTCCTCCTCTCCCTCCAAGGTGCAGGCTGCCCAGGTAGCTTCGGCACCCTTGACTCCCTCGACTCAGGCTGGGACTCAACCTCCCACTGTTGCCTTGAGTACGAGGGAAGTTCAGTCTTCTCCTTCTAGGGAAAAGCACAGGGAGAAGCACAGACATAAGAGGCGAGCCGAGCCTCATCCCTCGGCTCTGCCATCGAAGACTGCTAAATCGCCCCCGAGGGTGTCCGGACCTTCTCCTTCTCGGCTCCGATCCCCTTCCTTCTCGCCAGAGCCGGAGGAGGAGCTCCGATCACCCTTGAGGTCGTCGAGGCGGCCTTCCAGGCCCACCTCTACGGCCTCCTCTAGATCTACTAGGTCTCTCTCCGACGCCGATATGGACAGGATGATGCATCGGTTTCTGCAGACCCAAATGCAGATGGGGGTGCTCTTGCCTCCCCCCCCACAGTGGGGGAGTGCAGCTTCAATATTTGCCCCGATTTCTCCTTCTTCAACCCGGATCCGGGTTTTGGAGTCTTTGGATCCAGGCCCTTTTGGAACCAGGGTTTTGTCGGCGCCGGTGGCCCAAGCCTTCTCGACGCCGACCATACCCTCGAGTATCTTGGATCCGAGTTCTCGGGGCCGTGGGCCGGGCGTCGGATCCGTGGGAGCGGGTGCCCCTTCGGCGCCTCCTATGTCGGAGAGCACCTCCCTCTCGGATCCGACTGCTTCGGCTCCGACCCCGATCCCTATCTCGGAGCCAAGGAGACTGCTCTCGGGGCTGGAAGAGAGTAGTTCTCCCTCGGCATTCGAGGTAGTGGAGAGGGTACTGTCGAGGTCTTCCAGGTCCCCGACCCGGGCTTTGGATCCTTCCGCTCCCTCACTGCATACGGGTCTACCTTCCATCATCCTTCCATCGGGACAGCCTGCTCAGACCCTCCAGTTGGTTCCCTCCGAAGAACAAGAGGCCATTGACGAGCCCTCTTCTGATAGTCCCACAGAAGAGGTGCCTCGTAAACGGACGTGTAAAAGGAGGCACATGGACTCCCCCGAGTCCATCACCACAGATACGGACTTAGAGGAAAGGGAAGGTTCCCCAAGGTCACCCCCCGAGGATGTCTCCTTTGGAGACATCATGGAAATGTTGCGTATTGGGGGGGGTGGTCTGCCCAAAAACCTTCCTCGGATGAGTCTGTATTTCTGGAGGCGTTTGAAGTGGGCCCATCTACCTCCTGGGTATCCCTACCGGCAGATCCCCTGGTAGATCTCCTGACTACCAGGGCTTGGAAGGAGCCTGACACCGTGGAGCCTATCCCACGCTGGCCGGATAAAATCTTTAGCCCCCCTTCAGATAGGCAGTCTTGGGCTAAAGGGTCTCCAGTTGATGCCATGTTGGTGGCTGCTGCCACTAAGAGAGAACTCTCCCAGGAGAGCTCCACGGTCCACCCGCCGGGCAAGGAGTCCCGGGCGCTGGACCGTATAGGGAAGTGGACCTTTGCTTCAGCAACCTTCTCTGTGAGGGCGCTGAATTATATGGCGCATGTCATCAGGCTGCAACGGGATTTGATCAAGGAATACACTGCAGCTCCACCAGAGTCCATGTCGGTCGAGGACAAAACCGTGTTCTCGACTCGTATGGCCAATCTCAAGTCCATCTCAAATACATCCATGCGGCTACTGTCTTATGCTACGGGGGAGCCGCAAGGGCCAGCGGGGCAGGTGTTGTCTTGCGACGCCACGCCTGGCTCCGCCTTTGTAATTTCGCAGAACCTTTCAAGGCGTCCTTCATGAATGCACCCTTTGACGGCTCTTCGCTTTTTGGCAAGACCATACGCGATGCACTAGTCCAAAGCGAGAAGGACGGGAAGACACTGTCTGCCGTCGGAGTCCGCTTCTCGAGCCCCCAACATTCCTTCTCAAGGAATCAGAGGGGGCAAAAGAAGCTGTGGTTCCGCAAGTCTCAGCAATCCTATCCAGCTTCGGACTCCGCGCCCTCCAGAGGCAGAGGGGGGCAGGGTGGACGCCGGCCCAGAGGCAGAGGGGGACCACGTGACTTTGGGTCTAGGGAGCCTTTCTCCGAGAGACCCGCGCAACAGCCCTGAGGGCTTACCCGACTGTCCAGCTCTGGAGGCAGTCGGGGGGCGTTTAACGAAGCACCTGTCAATGTGGGAGTCCATCACGAACGATCGATGGGTGCTCCGAATTATATCCAGAGGCTACAAAATTTCCTTCCTATTTCGTCGTCCCTCAGGTGGTCGCCTCCCCGATGTCCCACCCAATCAAAGAGAGGCGGCGACCATAGAGATTTCAAATTTGTTAGAAAAAAGAGCCATCCAGCGGTTCCCCCCAGACCAGTCCAGATCGGGCTACTACTCAAGGTTCTTTTTAGTGCCAAAAAAGACGGGGGACCTCAGGCCCATTCTAGACTTGTCCGCCCTGAAAATGTTTGTCCCCAAAGAAAAGTTCCGGATGGTCACTCTACAATCTATTCTCCCCTTAATGCAGGAGAATGACTGGATGTGCTCGATGGACCTCAAGGACGCGTACTACCACATTCTAATGGACAGACGGTCCAGGAGGTTTCTCCGCTTCCGGCTAGGGGCCAGTCATTACCAGTTCAGGGTCCTTCCATTCGGACTCACCTCAGCCCCCAGGGTGTTCACCAAAATCATGGCAGTGGTTGCGGCCCACCTGAGGCTTCAGGGCATAAGGGTCTTTCCGTACCTAGATGAAAGGCTCCTCACAGCAACCAACAGGCATCAACTTTGTATCGCGGGGGACTATGTTCTGTCTCTTGCCGACAGCTTGGGCATTTCAGTCAACATATCGAAGTCTTTTCTTCATCCTGTGCAAGCATTAGATTTCATAGGAGCCAGGCTAGATTCCCGATCTTCTCGGGCCTTCTTGACCTCGGACAGGCTGTCCAGCCTCTCACTCCAAGTTTTGGCTCTTCTTCGCACCAAAGCTCTGCCGGCGGAGTAAGTCCTGAGAGCACTAGGCTCGATGGCAGTGGCTATCAGCCTCTCTCTCCATGCTCGCCTAAGGATGGATATATTACAGTGGACACTCCAAGTTCAATGGTCACTGTTACACCATCCATTGAATACTCCCATTCCCCTGAGCAGGGTTTGCAGGGAGTCCCTCCTTTGGTGGCTTCACTCCCCAGAACTCAGGCAAGGGAGACCCTTTGTGATTCCCCCTCCCCAGGCCACGTTAACCATGGATGCTTCTCGCCTAGGGTGGGGGGGGGGCATTGTTTGGGCAGAAACGTCCAAGGTACGTGGACCTTGTCGGAGACCGCCTTGCACATAAATGTTCTGGAGATGAGGGCAGTGCTTCTAGCGTTGCAGGCTCTCCAAGACCTTCTACCTCTAGGAACCATTGCAATACAGACAGACAATATGTCAGTGGTCTGGTATATAAACAAACAAGGGGGAACCAGATCCTACCCTCTTTGTCGAGAAGCCATGAGACTTTGGGAATGGCCGATATCCACCAACCGCTTTCTGATAGCAACGCACATTCCGGGATGATCCAACATCCTGCCGGACAAATTGAGTCGAGTAATTCTCAGTCCTTACAAGTGGTCTCTCAATCCGAAAGTTGCGAAGGAGATTTTCCACAAGTGGGGTTGGCCTCGCTGCGATCTCTTTGCTACTCCCCAAAACACAAAATGCAGCGAGTTCTTTGCAATTCTTCCCCCAGAAGGGGAGAGCCCAGGGACGCTCTGATTCATGCTTGGCCTCCCGGTCTACTCTATGCTTATCCCCCGCTTCCGCTCATGGCGAAGTTCATTCAGAAAGCCGCACGGTTGGGGAGCAAAATTATCCTCATAGCCCCATTCTGGCCTCGTCAAATCTGTTTTCCATACCTGCGGTCTCACAGTCTCTCCTCCCCTTTAATCCTGGATCCCATTCCAGATCTGATCTCGCACCCAACAGGGTGCCCAACACCGAACCTGGTAAACCTCAAGCTCGCGGCTTGGTTGATCCAGTTCCACTAATGGCAAGGACTCCCGGTATCTCGTCACCAGTGAAAACTATTCTGGTAGCGGCTCATAAACCGTCCACCAGGAAAATCTATAATAGCAAGTGGAAACGATTTTCTATCTGGGCTAACAGCCAGGGTCTCAACCCTTTTACTGTTCCGATTCCTACAGATTTTTTGTCCATGATATTTGAACAAGGGGCCAGTGCATCAACGGTGAAAGTACAGTTGGCAGCAATATCCCATTTTCATATGGGAGACGGATTAGGATCCCTAGTGTCTACAAAATTGTGTAAGACGTTCTTGCATGGCATTTTCCTTCTCAAGCCACCTGTGAAATCCGTGACTCCACCTTGGGACTTAACCTTTGTTCTGCAAGCCTTAACGAAACCTCCTTTTGAACCTGCAGCTTCTGTACCTCTTAATTTTCTGTCCTGGAAAACAGCATTCTTGGTAGCCATAACTTCTGCTAAAAGGGTTTCAGAGCTCCAAGCTTTGTGCATGAAACCTCCCTACCTTATTTTTCACAATGACAGAGTGTCTCTCAGGACTAACCCATCTTTTTTACCAAAAGTGGCATCTATGGCAAATATCAATCAGACTATCAATCTGCCAGTGTTTTTCAAGAATTTTCAAAATAAGGGAGAATACATGTTGCATACACTAGATGTACATAGACAGTTGCGTTTTTACCTGCACAGGACCAATGACGTTCGTAAGGCTGATCAACTGTTCCTGTCATTTGCTCCTTCATCCATGGGGAAACCTATATCCAAAGTGACACTGGCTAATTGGATTTGTCAATGTATTTCTCAGGCTTACAAGGCATCGGGCAAAACAACCCCATTTAAAATTCGTGCACATTCCACACGGTCCATCGCAACTTCTGCAGCCTTCTGGACCAGGATGCCATTGGACGACATATGTTCAGCAGCCACTTGGTCTTCTGCTCATACGTTTATCTCTCATTATAAGCTGGACATGATATCTAGAAGTAGGGCGTCCTTTGGCTCCGCGGTGCTTTGGAATATCCTTCCATAGGCCACCCAGGTCTTTTTGTTTAGGTAGCTGGGGACTCTGTCCCACAGGTTGCAGAACAAATGAAGTAACTACTTCAGATTTAGAAGTTATGTACTCACCATAACGTTCCATCTGAGTAGGTACTTCATTTGTCTGCAACCATCCCCCTACCATCCCCCTAACCTGTATCGGGTTTCTAGGATCATTTATGATTCTTGAGAATAACTGAACCTGTTTATTTACAGGTTATCAGGTGATACAGCAAAACCGATCTGAGGTAGTGTGGTGGTGACAGGGGATTATGGGTAGAGGGGAGGAGCTAGGAGCTCAGATCTTGAAGCTTGGAAAGCTGCCGGTCGGATCCGAGACCCACAGGTTGCAGACAAATGAAGTACCTACTCAGATGGAACGTTATGGTGAGTACATAACTTCTAATTATTGAAAACATTTTGTGGAATATTACAGAATATATGAAATATTTACCATATTTCTATTAATAGTGAAAAATTAACTGTTTATGGGGGGGTTGTAAGCAGTGGGTGTTAGACAAAACGTAACAAAAAAGTTGAGCAGTGTAAGCACATCTGGATATATAACTGTGTGTTTAATGTCCTTATTATTAATATTATTAACATTCGTTTATCACAACTAATACCCCATGAATGGTAGGTCATACATTCAGGACTAGGGTGGTGTTTATAGACTGACATAAGTTAACACGCATGCACTTAAAAACCATAGCTGTGAGATGCACAAGCTTTGACTTATTGAAAAACGTTTGTAAAAATGTATGAAAAAATCGGAAACAACTTCATATTTCCTGTGGTAATACAAACATTGAAAGTGATTCTGTATTTTTTTTTTTTTTTTTTTTTGCGAGGGGGTCTAGGCTAGTAGTGGGTTTTAGTCAAAAATTGACCTCCTCAGCTAAGTGGTGCTCCATTACTTACGTTGTTTTGGTACTTTTTCATTATCGGGGAAACGCTTTGAATATTGTATTTCAAGCGCTATTGTTCTCTTTAACTACAAATCCATGTATTTCATTTTCACATCCATTTCTATTTCACTGTATTAAGAGGAACAGGAAAATGATGACGTCGTACAGGACATACTACCTTTTTCAAAAAAAATCAGTACTTTTAATAAGGGATAAAGCCAAAATCAGAAATAGTGATACTGAACATGAATGAATGAAAAATACATAATACTATCCTAACGCAATGCAGTTTCAAAAGTACCATTCATCCCCTCCAAATTCAGGAGTTCTGAAACTGAACATGAATGAAGGAGAAATAGATCATACTATCTTAACCCAATGAAGTTTCAAAACTACCTTTCATCCCTTGCAATGTAGTAGACATGCTTGACTAAAAACGTCTTCTTTGATTGGTTACCATAAGTAGACATGTCGTAGCACTGAGCAACTGTAGAAAGGAGCTCTGCAGAAATGATGTCACCTCTTAGCCAAGATCTGGTTAAAGAACTGTTAATGTAATCACTGCCTTGTATTCAAAATGAAGACTTACGAGGAAATAAACTGTTACAGCACCAGGTATGACAAACTTCTATTACAGTGACAGTGACATATGCATAAATACATATGAAGTGAACCAACATCTGTTAAACCTTGTCGGTTCTGTATACATTCGCAGCTCAGCGATCGCATTTTCTTTGTTGCCCCGATAACGGAAAAGTACTGTTGTTTTAAATAGGCTTGAGCTAACTGCCAGTACTCCTTATAGGAGTCACACACGAAGCAAGTCAGAACGGTTTCCTTCCCCTAACATGATTGAGCTGCTGTCATTTGCTCACTCTCATCTTCACTGCCAGATCTCTCCATCGTCTGTGTTGCCAGTCTGATAATCTAAGACAACTTGGCTGGTTTACAACCAGGACTTCATTACTATTCACCATGGGGCCAGGCTAATATTTTCCATATTTTGTCTAGTATCATAAAACAGCAGTGCGCTAGCTGTTATTGTCATACATCATAGAAAAGCCACTCAAAAAGATTAGTATCTCTGCTTCTGATACCATGAGTCTGTCCTGCATGATTATAGAGCCCTTTGTTGGGGGGGTTCATAAATCTGCAACATAAAGTTAGAATGTCAAGATAGACTTTTGATAGTAAAGCCAGTGCATAGATTGTCATGTAAAGAATGTTTCTGTTTTGCACTATTTTGTAACTTGTGTCATTTGGGAGAATTCTTTAGCTCATACCATGTTTATCACAGGCTGTTTAACCCAAAATGTTAAAATTCCTTACTGCCTTTTTCCAGTAGCACTATTTGAAACATAAACTTATACTTTACATGCTTTCTCAGGTAACATAGCAATACACAGTGGTGTTATCTTACGACTAGAATAAATCTGTAGAGTATATACAGAGGTACACTTATTACTAGACATATTCAGTACTTTGAAAATAGATTCTTATTTAGTAATAATGCATTCTATTCCATTATTCAGCTTAAATGCAACACACTTGTCTTAAACTGTCATTTTTAACAGAATGCATTTTCAGTGCTAGATTTGCTGTAATTGTACATTTCTGCTACACCCATGAACATTTCTGCTTTCACTCTTTCACTCAGACTTATTTGAATGTTAGTTTTATACATTTACTTTTTTTGCTTCCATATTGTACAAAATGTTTGAGATCTCATGAGCTGCAAGTCTGATTAGGAGCTTTACAGTGCCTTTTATCATTTCTTTAAGCACACTGCATGCACTAGATTTTCTCTTGGCGTATTTGTTTTTGGTTGCCATCTTGGATTGTTTGGTTGCATCATTTTTATTTCTGTTTTGTTTATAAGCATTAGCATTATTTTTGTCCTGTTAATCATATTCAGCCTTTAGTTTGCAGACTTGCAATTCCTCATGTAGCCCTTTTAGCTGAATATTTATTTCATTTGTCTTGTACATATGCAATGATTGTGAAGTATTAAATATGACCATCTCAGAAATCTGCCTCTGACATATCAGAGAAAGTTCTCTCTTGTAATTGAATCATGCAAGTCACTAGTCTCAGTCTCTTCCTCTGGTCTTGAATTCATTTTGATAAGCATCTATAATCTCTTGAGCACCTTTGAACTCTAGTACAAAGACAAATGTTGCACACATGGAAGATTTTTCTTTGGCTCACAATACACCTGAAATATATCTTTCATGTCTGCTAGCATGTCTTTTTCTTTCTCTTTGAAGTTAAATGTGTTCTGTATCTTTAATGCTTCTTTATCTGTAATATATAGGAATGTTGCAGCTTCAGAGATATCGGTGGTTGGAGTTTAGATATCATAAGTCAAAATGAAGAGATTCTTATTGGCAAAAATCAAGAGAGATTGGTGGTTTATCATTTTTTCTGCATGAAATCTGAAAATTTCAATTACTTTATGAGAGTGGGATACAAACTACAAGGCTGTTATTTTCATTACCTTAAACTTTAGAAATGAAAGATCTTTTAAGAACTTTATTGAATGACAGCATTTGAGAGTCATATGGTAGCATTTACTTTGGATCTGCAAGGAAAAATAGTAGTTGACTGCTCCATACACCTTTGATACTAATAGTGCATAGTAGAATATGTACACTTTGGTTGAATTATTATCATGACAGGCCATAAAGTAAAGAGGTGAGACTCAGAGAAGCGTTCGCACACTTGGCTGACTGAGTTCTCTGAAATCACATGAAATGCATCCCCCTTCAGGATAGAATCCATACTTAAAGAGACAGCATTGCTATATTCAGAGTGCCATGCTATTGGTTCTATGCAGATTGTTTAACTGCAGCTACTACTTAAATTTTGTAGGAGGGTAAAATACATACTGGTAGTTTTCACATATCGTATTATTCATTATGGAGTGTTGTGTCTCCAGAATCTGGCAATAATTCATACTGTGACCATTGTGGAGCACTTTGCTCTCTCACATCTGCCAACAAAAGGACAGTCTATTAAAAGTTCAGTAGTATTTCCTGTTCATAGGTGTGTACTAGGCTAATGGCCCTGGAGCCTTTACAAGCCTAGCCCATAGGATTACCCTGGCATCATGCCACTTGACCTTAGTTCCCAGTGCCTCTGTCGAGTAGAGCCACTGGAGTGATCCCTGGGGTTGAATTTTCTATTTCCCATCCACTCATCAAGATTCCTGTTGAAGAGGGCCAGTGAGGTGCTCTGTTTGACATGTATGGGAAGTCCACTCCATAGCATGGGCAGTCTCTGGGTTATGAACCTGTCCCTCCAGCATGTTTTGTTGATTGTGGTAATGAGGTTGAGGTCTCTGGAGTGTGTGGTGCAGAGGGATTGGGATTTCTTTAGATGTAGCATTTCTAGCAAAGCTGGGTCAGACATGGCTTTGTAAGTCAAGCAGAGATTTCTTCTAAGTAGGCGATATGAGACAGAGAATGGTTGGAATTTTTTGAGTCTGTCCATATAGGACAAGTGTTTAAAGCTTAGGATCTTTTTTGTGAGGTACTTTTGCGGCCTCTCCAGTTGTTGCAAGTGTCTAGTGAGGTACATACCAAATGGGGTATTATACTCAATGACTGTCCTAATGAGAAAGAGTAGAGGGAGACAATGACCTCTTTCTTCCTGGATGCAAAACCCTTAGTAATGAGATGTGCCACATAGAAGGACTTTCTGACCACAGTGGCAATGTGGTGGTCAAAAGAGAGGTTGCTGTCAGCTTGTGTTCCCAGATCTCTTATAATGCCTTCTGTGTTCAGTGGACTACCATCGATGTGGTAATTCATGGGAGCTGGGTTTTTCCCAAAGGGGATGACACATTTTTTGACAGTGAGCTTAAGGCCATGGTTCTGACACCAGTTGTTGGTCTCAGTGAGGCCTTTATGTAGGATGGAAAGAACCAAAAGGCACACAAGGCGGACTCAAGTGCACAGATCAAAAATGCTGTAGAAGTATCACAAAAACGATCCAGCACAATGGAGAAAAAGTGCTTAAAACAATTTTATTGAGGCATATATAAATCTGCAATAAATCTGCAAACCGGTTTCGGCTATATATTCAGCCTTCCTCAGTGCAAAATAAAGGTGTAGAAAGCACATCCTGGTATCTCCTTATATATCAAGAATTTAAAGGTGTATGCATATACAAAAAGTGAATGTATATATATTTTTTATATACTCTCAAGCATATCAAAAGCTTCAAGATCCATGTGAAACAAATATTGAATAAACTTGAAAAATTAAAATAATAAATGAAAATATTAATCATAACAAATTAAATCCTTAACAGAGAAATCCCAAAGAGCCATTGATACATGCTCAAAAGCTGGCTACAAATGACTGACATATTTCATTTAGCCCAGGTTTGAATACAGCTCCTAACCTGGTGATCCATGAGGATTCCATATTATTTAATCTGTCATGCCAGCCTGCTTTTATATTTCTATGCATATCAATCTTATCAATAATGGTAAATTTGAATTGTGCACTGTTGTGACTCATGGTATGTTTGTACAAAGCATTTGTGATTTTATGGGTTCTGATAGCACTAAGGTGTTCACTTATACGATGTCTAAACGGTCTGGAAGTTTGGCCCACATAAAAGGACGAACACGTACAAATTGCCAAATAAATCACCCAGTCCGTACTGCAATTAGCAAAAATATTTATCTGGTATACCTTTGGAGTATTGCAACTGGTAAATTCTTTGGTCTTCCTAATATGTCAGCATGCACTACAATGGCCACACGGAACACAGCCTATCAGAGGTTCACCAAATAAGGTGGTCTGTATAGATGTAGAGGGGTTGTATCTTTTATAGTGTGTAAAATAAGAATTTATGGTCCTATCCCTACGATAAGAAAAAGCACACCTATTTGGTAATATATCATTTAAATGATCATGAGCATGCATTATTAACTCCCCAAGTGATGCTGACATCCTACATACATTGACCTGATTCGTAGTTTGAATGATACGACATTGATTGTATCCCCTGTTTATGAGTCTATTCAACTACGAATCAGGTCAAACTTGTAGCTAGATCACAACTTTTGCAATACAAACATGCCCATGAGGGATCTAACACATCCACACCTCAACCTGTTAGATTTGTCACTACTTATGGCAGCAACACATCCTCATTTAGAGAGATAATCAACAACCATTGGGACATTTTGCGTGCTCATGATGTTGCTAATACAATGCGTAGGGAATATCTCCAGTAGTGTAAAGAACATTTGTGTGAGAAAGATGTAGAAGTATTTTGAGTTGTTTCTTAATTGCCGGTGTCTCACGAGAAGCTACAAAAGAACTGAAAACCTTTACACAAGAAGACTATGAAGTGTAGTTTACTGCATGATGTCATTATGTTAGGATGACCAAGTAATGCTATGTTTTATTATCCTATGAGAACAGCTTATTTTCATATAGATATTAGCTTTGATGTCTTCAATGTTTATTATTTAGGAAGACAAAGTGATTCTTCTTATAGTCCTGTGAGGAAGAATGCTTTGTAGAATTTGTGAATGGTATCTGGGCATATGTAAGTACAGAGAAGGAGTTCTTGGTGTTTTTTTTTTGATTTTTTTTTCCAGTTGGCCTGGTATATAGGAAAGTAGAGAAAGTAATTCAAAATTGTTAGTCGTAGGCTTTCACATACTCTCTAAAACTTTATCCACTCTCATACTGCCTTTTTTGGCAATGCCAAATCTACAAACCTACTGACAAAGCAAAATCAAATCAACTGAAACTCAACACTATCCAGGAGACTTAAAAAAAAATACACTCCCTCCAAACCCTCCTCACACTAGAGATTATAGACATCTGTACAGCTACCAAGACATGGTTTAAGCGACAGAGAGTACCACAGCAGTGCAAAGTTTCAGTGCCTTCCATACTTTTAGACCCATAGTTACACAGACAAGGGATAAAGGTGAAGGTGTCTCGCTATACATCAGTAACAGGCATACCTCTAGTTGGTCAAACAGGATGATATACTGGAGTTCCTCCATGTGCAGATTAACATACACAAAATCCTGTGCCATATCCTAGCTAGCTGTAGCTCACCCTCCATATCCTAAGAAGCCCACAATGCATACTCTGACCTACTGGATACAATTATTATCCAACGTAACACTCTACTCATGGGACAATTACACCTCTACAGACTGGAAATCCTACACAACCTTAAATCGACAGGCACAGAGATTCCTGGACTTTGTAAGTACAAACACCCTTGACCAAATAACGAATACGCCCACTACAGGCTCCAACATACTGGACCTCATACTCACAAATATGGGTGAATGCTGTCCCCAGCCCCCCCCCCCCCACACACACACACACAATATTTCACCCTCCCTGATAAGGTCCAACCGTAAAGCTCAAATCAAACAGTGAGTATAAATGCACAAGTCCAAACCAACAAAATCAAAACGTATACTAATGCGAGGAATAGTGGCTGAACCACCAATGCCATATAGAGGTAAAAAACTATTTAGTCACCACGACCAAAGAATGGCCAAACACCACAAGAGAAGTTGAAGTGAGAAAGCTTTTTTCCCCCAACAGACAAATGTGACTTCATCAGAACACAATCTAGCTAACAATTCCAGTTAATGTATAAACTCCTGAACAGCCATATGACAATATAAAATTACAATTAAATGGATCACAATAAATAAACTGCAATTAAATAATCACATTTGACTCCAATTTAATCCTATTAGCTATTGAATTAATGTGTAAATTAAATAAAAAATAGTGCTCATTCTCCAAATAAAACAAACTTTAAAAACACTTTAAAGCCCAAACTACATAAAGCGATTAAAAAACAGAATTATGGGAGAATGAACTATGTTTTTTGACAGTGGATGTGGCTGACCTTTTTTCTAGTATACCTCAGCATATTTCAGCATATGGGCAGTAAATAAAATTTCTTTTTTAATGTTTTATTAACTGTAATACCATCATAATCATTTATTTTAATAGGTGTGTGACTTGTCATTGCAGGGGTGGGTGGATATGAGGAAACTGCATGACAGAATTGCTAGCATTTGTGAGCAGTTAGGAATGGGTGGCTTAATCACACAGCAGATAGCTTTGTTGCCTCACAGCAAGACGTTCCGCAGTTCAGTGCTAGGCTGGGGTTCCTTCTGTGTGGAGTCTATGTGTCCCCACTGTGTTCATATGGGTTTCCTATGGGTGCTCTGGTTTCCTCCCACATTCCAAAGACATGCAGTAGGTGTATTGGACACTCTAGATTGGGCATAGGTGTGAGTGTGCATGCAAGTGTGTGGTGTGGAAGAACTACTGTGGCAAGACTAGCCATCCAGCGGGGTAAACCTTGGCCCTAGATGGTTGCCACTGTTGAAGTGGCACCCGACGTCATGTACAAAAATGAGAAAAGGGGGTTGTGAATGGGTGGATGCAAGCAATTAGGAGATTCACTCCAGGAAATGCACCATAACTTTAATGGATTTAGGTTTCAAATGTTAGATATTGTAGAACTTAATGAGATCAATGTTGATTTTAATTTACAGCTTCATTTAAATGTATATTATATATGGATAGTAGCATTATTGTTCTACCTGGTTTAAATGACTGTGTCTTTATGAAATCACTCTTGAAAGCCTGGGCTTTGAAACAGTAGTAGTCTGATGTTATCTGTGATGTTATCTCTCTGCAAAAGTATTGAATGAGCTTGTCTCTTGGTGTATTTTGTCTGATGAAATTTTTACCTACACCAGATATAGTAAAGTTTTTTAAGCACCACCTTTATTGTTACGTTAATATTTTTTTAGACCCCATTATGATGTCTTATACATTTTAATGCGGAAAGCAGAGTAAGAACAGATGGCCATGTTTTTAAACCATCCAAAAAATGAAAGGACTGGATCCTACATGCCTCCTATTCTGGTTGTTCAAAATATGGTTCCTTGTCCTCCAATTTTTTCAGAATATAAAAGCACTCTTCTGCCAGTTTCTGCTGATTCATATTACCATTTTATTTGTTTAAATACTGAGTGCTAGATGTATACCTGCTGCTTTTTTCTCTATAGCTAACTTAAGAAATGCTAAATTTGTGGCAGTGTGATGCATCTTTGTATAACTCTCTTACCCATGAATAAGGTACTTTAAATCAGTGAAAAAAAAACTTTTATTAATTGCAGTTTCTTCATCTTTTGCCATTTTATCCATTACGTGTTGGTAAACCTCTGCACAGAAAGGCCAAGACGTGACTGAATGATTGTCAGTACTGTGGCATATTGTGCGCTATATAAGAGGATTATAATTAGGTCTCCAATAATAACCAGCTTGTTACATGTTTGAAACAGATTTCAGAAATTCACCTTGAGATTGAAGCTCAAGATGTGAATCTTGATGTCTGTCGAGAACACATAAGCTGGATCTGATGTTGTCTTTTCTGTCCGAGTCAAAGGATAGCTTATCGGATCTGACATTGGTACCTGTTTAGATTTTCAGATCTAGGGCTCAGGCTCTTCCCCTACCCATATATCCATTCTGTCCCTACAATATCTCAGATATTGTTTACCACCTGTTAGGGTTGGACTTGGTCTGTGGGCTCAGTGCTTCAGTGTGAGGTAAATATTTAATTAGAATTATTTTGTCTTAGCTCAGTGTTTTTTGGTACCCCTTCTCTTTCACTGTATTTTAGATAGTATTTAGTAGTGTTTGTTGATGTGCTTAAGTTAGTTGCTCTTTGCTAACGGCAGTTGTTTCTTCCCACCTTTGAAGCTATCCCTGTACGTATGTATGTGTGTGTGTTTATATATATATATATATATATATATATATATATATATATATATATATACACACACACACACACATTCATATATATATATATATATATATATACACACACACACACATTCATATATATATATATATATATATATATGTGTGTGTGTGTGTGTGAGTACATATACACGTTTTTGGTTAGTTTTGTAAAGTGTAGTTTCCTTTTTTGTAGACTAAGAGACTTTAGTATTTGGTGTAAGTTTTGGTGCACTGAGTGTGCACCTTTTTTTCCTTGGACATAATGAGTGACAAGGCTACCGGCTTTAAGAAGTTCATTGGGTGAGAGCACAAGATCCCTTCCTCACCAGGACTCTCATTCATTGTGTATGTAGTGTTTGGGTGTGGCTCACCTTAATACTGAATGTCAGTCTTGCTCTTTGTTAGGAGCCAAAACTCTCATCGATAGAAGAAACAGATTTGTTTTGAAAGGTCTTCTCTCTTCCACAGTGGGAGTATTGTCTGCTTCTGACTCTGCTCTGCTTCCCCATTAATCAAGAATGGGGGGAAAAACACATCTCCTAAAGAAAAAGAGAAAAAGAAAACATGAAAGACAAGGATAGGGAGAGAGAGACTGAGAGAGAAACAAACAGATAAGACAGAGATCAAGGATAAAGACAGGGCATGGAAGAGATCTTCAGAGCCATCAAATCAAGTCCCCCAGCTCAACTCCAAAGTCTCCAAGACTGTCAGATACAGTACTTGCTCAGCAGATGATTCAGATCTGATATCCTTCTCTGCCTATGATGTTCTGTCTGGAGCTGACCAGTCCTTGGATCCTTTCATTCAGTCTACAGGGCAGATCAGTGCATTGTTCCTCCAGACAACCTTCAGTAGCTTCCTTATACTGGTTCTTTCAGTTAGCAAGGAATCTGTCTGCAGTCAATATCAAAAGAATAATGCAGAAGTTTCTGAGGATGCCAGTCCATATGGTGGTCCTCCTGGTGCATGCCCCACTAGGAGCGCTGAACCCGGCTCCTACATTCCCCTGCTATCTCCTTTTCTGATTCAACCCTCGTATCTGGTGCCCACAGAGCCAAGTGTTACCCATGGGTTGGCCTTCTCAGAGCTGGTAGCTTGGTCAGCTTCAACTCTGACTGTTTCCCTTACCTGCTCGACTCTGACAATGTTGGATCTCAAGGGGTTTTGGTGCTGGTAGGTGGGAACCAAGGTCTACAGGTTCGGGATCAACTCCAAGTTTGTCAGAGCTGTCCCTTCTCTTGAGCGCTTCAGCACACAGCTTGGCTCTGATGTCTGCCTCAGAGCAGAGTCTGATCAGGTCCAGGGAGATATTCATGGTGCGATCTTTGGATCCTTTGCCCTGATTTTGGCTTTGGCATTCAAGGCCTTTGAGCTGGTATTCTCCAGGTCTAGAGAGGAGGTCTTCCACTCACAGCACCATCCCAATCCCTTTTGGATTCTGCAGTTCTTCCTTGAGGTCATCCTGTTTGAGTCCTGAGGATTCTCGCCAGGTGAGTTCTCCTTTTATTTCTAAGCCACCCCTAGAGCCTCTTACTGGGAAAGGGCATGGACAACAAGCTTTTAAAAGAGAAATCTGTACTCCCGTCAGAATTCCCTCACAGAATATACCAACTTCGAGGAAGGGGAGGTTGTCCAAGATCCCTCTTGGTAGATGTCACCTTTGGAGACATCTTTGAATTGATGAAGCAGCAGGGGGGTTTGTGCACAGATGCTCCATCCCAGGAGTTGGTATTTCTTGTGGCTGGCCCATCTACTTCATGAGCGGTCCCTGTTTGATGAGCTTATTAATTTGTCAATGGGCATGAAAGGAAACCCTGCACAGTGGATCCAATCCAGTGGAAACCCAACCAGATCTTGGTTACTCCTAGAAGTAGGCCACATTGGATCAAGATTCTTATCATAGATGCCATCATGGTTGAGATGTCAAAAAAAAGGAACATGTTGAAAGAGAGCATCTCTGTCCATCCCCCCTTACAGAGAGTTCAAGCTGCTGGACAGATTTGTAAATAAAACTTATGCTTCGGCAATGTTTGCTTTACGTGTTCTGGATTACATAGCCCACATGACTTGTTTTCAGAGAGACCTGACAAAGGAGCTTTCCAAGTCCCTCTCAGGTAACCAGTCTGCTGATGTACAGAAGGCATTAGAGTTGCAGCTAACCACCCTCCAGTCGATATCTAATGTGTCTATGCATCTGCTTTCGACCTCAGTCATCTCATCCAGTTTGTAAAACAAAGTTCCAGATGGTCATGGTTCAGTCCATTCTGCCTGTCTTCTTGAGGAAGGATGACTGGATGTACTTGGTAGACCTTCACAATGCCTACTATCACATAAAGATAATGAGGCAGTCAAAGAGACCCCTCCCCCTTTTATCTGGGAGCCAGTCACTTCCAGTTCAGAGCACTGCCCTTTCATTTCACCATAGGCTCCAGGTTGTTCACCAAGTCCATGGCAGTGTTTGCAGCGCATCTAGGGCTGCAGGGGTACCGGTTGTTGCCTTATTTAGATGATGGGTTCCTCACAACATCTACCAAGGATCTATGTGTTCAGACCAGAGACTTCTTGCTCCAGCTTTGTCACCAACTGCGGGATTACTTTGACTTTAAGAAAAGCAAGGTGACACTGGTCGGACAATAGAATTCATAGGATGCCACCTGGACATTATTTCTCAAATTGCCAGACTTATGGATTCAAAAGTACTATCCCTGTGTCAACAAGCCTCTGAGGCCCTTTCTGTCTCTTGAAGCCTCTGGCCAGACTTATCCTTCAGTTGCTGGGGTTGATGGCTTCCTTGATCATGCTAGTTCCTCAGGCCAGGTTTTATATGAGGCTGCTACAGTGGACCCTCTTTGGACAGTGGGCCATGCTGTATCAATCTGTGCAATTTCCAGTTTGTGTAACACTTATAAGTAGACATCATATCTCATGGTAGTTGACTTACCTACTAGTATTTTTTGGTTGTCCATTAATCATGCCATCTGCCATTGCTACAGTGACCACAGACCCCTTTCTTCTGGGGTGGAGGTGGGGCATTTTGAAGGGAAGACATATCCATTATGTGCCTTCAGTATGTGTTACTCTGTTTAAGTGTGTGTGTGTGTGTGTGTGTGTGTGTGTGTGTGTGTGTGTGTTTGTATGTGGGTGGGTGGGTGTGCATGTATATTTCCCAATAAGGGAATGGTGCCTTATCCAGGATTAGTTCTGTGCCTTATGACCACTAAGTACCAGGATAAACTGTGGCAACCCAACAGCCCTGAATAAGACAAAGTAGGTATCAGAAAAATAAAAAAAGATAGCTTCTGAATAATAATAATTTTAAGATATTACCATTAAGCCAGAGTAATTGAGAAGAGCAAGTTTTAGGTCACCTCAAGTATTTATTCCCCAATTATTATTAGATTTCAATCAAGAAGTTGCATCTTATGAAAATCTGCAAATATACTGTTTTCAGCAATAAAATGAGTCAAACCTAGGAATGGAAAACTGTATTTTTGATTTAATCAAAGGAATACTTTATCTAGAATGCATTCTCAAAACTTGAATGGAAAGATTGCAGTCAATCAGATTGCTGTCCCTTTTCCGCTGAATGTACACTCAATCAAAATATTAGCAAAATAAATCAAAATGGTTTCTTTGTAGGGGACAAGCCCCTCTGCACATCTACTGCTTATGTAAACAAACTCCTATATTATACAATGACTGGCCATTAACATTCCAAAACGTGCATGCTGATTGGCCAGCACAACCAGCGTGCCCGCTGGAAATCTGAGAATATACCAACGGAAAAAGGTCCAGTCTCCCAGACTTTTTTCCGTTGGTATGTTCTTTAAATTTTATTTTTATTTCTTAAAAAATAAAAATAAAATCTGTAGTCCGGACACCAGACATACCAGAGAGGCAGCTTGGACGAAATACTAGGGAAATCAGGTACGTTACGTACCTGATATCCCTTGTATTTCATCCATGCTGTCTCTCTCTCTTACCCCTAAACTGCCCTAAAGTTTTTTTTTTAATTTAAAAAAAAAAAAAAAAAAAGAAAAAAAAATGGAGCAATGGAGATCTTCTTTTATCAGTTGCTTACTTTCCTGAGCACTGATGTACTGGTTATGCATGGGAATACAAGTCCCAAATGCATGCACAGTACATCAGATAAGGCTCAAGGAAATGTCCAGCGGTGGAAGGACAGCACATTGCCCTTATACAAAGACATTATTTAAGAAAATTATTTTTTTCTTAAATAATGTCATTGTATAACAGCAATAACCTACATTTGGGTGTGGGCAATGTTGGATTTACCCATGGTTGTCTGTTTGATCACTCAGGCTTTGCAGTCATGACCAAACCACACCAACCGTGGGTAAATCCAGCATTACCCACACCCAGACGTGGGTTATTGCTATAGTACCCAACAGTGAGGAAAAGAGAGAAGTGCAATGATCTTGGACCACCACTGGCAAGGATTGTCTTTGGCAAAGCATGAATTGACAAAAATAGTGATTTACTCTTCAGCATAATAAACATTTGAATAACTGAACTACATCCATATATTTATTAAACATTGTAGTAGTAGAATTAACAACCTTGCATTTAGATGTTGCCTTCCACAAACTGTTTTTGTTATTAACTTGTGTTGTTTTTGTTTCTTTTGAAATGAATAAATGAAATGAAGTGGAATCACCCCGTTATCCCTCTTCTGTCTGTCATTGTTGAACAAAATATATCCTGCACCTTGTAAGTTGTCCCTGTTTCTGTTTTACAAGAAAACTGCCAACCCTCATTCTATGTTTTTCTGATATCAGTATTACCACTCTGTGTTCATACATCAGTCCTTTCTGCTTCCTCGTTTTCCTAAAGAGACTCATTATAGTGGATACTACTACTAATAATAATAAAAGTAATAATCTGAACAGACTGAAACATAAACAAAGACAAAAACCAGTAAAGGTTGGCACAAATGGTGTCTGATGACACTGAATTCCAGAATCAATGCAGCTTATTAAAATGCATGTTAGTGAGAAGGGGTACCCAGATTCTTTTCTGGAAAATATTTTTTGTGAAGTCCAAAAGAATAGAGCTACTGGCCATTTTGCTCCTCTATTAGTTACAAGGAATAATTTTACATCTTTATTTACTAATAGAAATAAAAATACTGATAGTGACAACTTTGGAAAAGCACTTATTTTGACCTTTAAAAAATATTTTTATGATATTAGAGGTATCACAGAGAAGAACTGGAGTGTTTTTATGATTGACCTAGAATATATTAAAGTAGTGGGTCAAGCCCTGTGTGTTATTCGCAAGAAGGACACTTGTCTGAAAAATCTGTTAGAGAGAATAACATTGGCCAAGAAGGGAGGATAATAAAATGTAGTCACTGCTCACAATGCAAATGCATGTACAAAGTGAACAGTGTACAGCTTGCTGTCTTCAGGTGATCAAATTACGTAAAAATTATTACTGTAGCACTAAAACTGTGGTTTAAATGGCCTTACATCAATATTGTATGTGTTTCTATGTGGGGAAGACAAAACTTAACTTTAAAAGCAGAATTTATCAACATTGTTATGCCATACAGATAAAAGATTCAAAAAAGTGCCTTATATAGACATGTATGTGAATATGAATAGCATTCCTTTAAATTTGTAATCATCGACCATGTTGATCTAGGGCAGAGGGGTGGATCATTGGATGTTTTTCATGAGTTAAAGGAACTAAAATGGTAACTTAAGACCAATGGCACAATATACACAGGCTTGAATGATACACTGTCTGTTAGTAGTATTTTAAAACTAAAAGCTGCCTTTGCATTATAAAAAACTTTTTCTAGTTCTTGCAGCCTTAAGAGTATGTAATATTATAGCAGCCTATTTTTAACTCAGACATGAATGTACTTGTCATTTGGTATTGTTTTCTTATTTTGCATTTTTCATTTTTATTTTTGCTTGTTATGTGTCTTTACTTAGAGCAATTTTATCATTTACTTGATTGATCAGTTAAGAGAATTAGGTATGGAATCAAAATGGTTTTGCTCCAGTATTTAACTTGTGCATGTTGCTGGCATTCTGAAGAAGTCCTTTTATTTGGGATGAAAGTGCTGAATAAATCTTAAAAAAAAAGAGTGGTCTGTGCCTCAGTTCTTTATCAGTAAAAATATTAATGATAATACTACTCCATGCTCCAAGTCACATTTGCTTGTTGCTTTGTTATGCTCTGTTTCCATTGTTTTCATCTTTCTAGTGTCCAAGTACTATCCACATATTCTCTTTTTTGATATCTCTTCTACATACTCTCTTAGTTTAAAGATACAATCACCAAGATATATATTTTAACCAAGTTCTGAACACGTCTTTCCATTCAAAACTAAGGCATTGGCTGTCTTTGACAAAGAGCTAGTATCTTTGCCAGATCTCCCCTATCCTCCTACTAGTTCAATATCATTCTCCTTTATACAGTTATCTAGCCAGTCATTATACCATTGAAGACTCTCCTTCTTCAGAATGCAGCCAACACTGCTGAAAAATATCTTCAGCCTACCTATCCTGACATCTGTCTGTAACTACCCAGTCCCTGCTGTCCTGGTAGCTACCACTTCAGCTGTATTTTCCTTTCTTTTTCCTGTCACTGGTTCCCTTGTTGCTTCATCCTCTTCTGTTCTACTCTGCCCTTTCTCATCTGGTTAGGCAACCCACTGCTATAGCTCTCTACGTCTGTCTGTCTGTCTGTCTGTATCACTGTCTAGCAGATTTGCTACACTTCCCATTCTCTTTCACACCCCATTCCTCTGCCACCTCTAAGCGTCTTAACTCATTCTCTCCATTGGAGCTCTTTTGAGTTTGTATTAGGTCACAGTGGGCATGGCTTGAGCAAAACTGAAGACATTGCTTCACAGTTCAAATAAATGTTTATATCTGTAGAATTATAAATGTTTCTAGAAAACTATAAATGGAAAATTGTTCAGCACAAAGTCAGACTGTCTCCATTTCCTCACTGCTCTCTTTAGCAAACACCAGACAAGTAAAAAAGTTAACCAGTCACTGTAGCTTAAAAAATCTTGCAATGCTTTTATATTTTTTAAGCTGTGAACTTCCACATGAAGGAGGTTGTAATGCTTATCTTCTTTAAAGTCCTACCCTAAAGTAACAGTTAATGTGAAGTCATTCTATCTCACCGTTCATTCTTTACTGATGGGTTTGGAGCCGATCCCTCGGCTCTGAGTCGGCCAATTGCAAACCTCGAGGTCTTCAAATAGCTCGAGGCCAAGTCCCTATCCTATGATGCACCTAGAGTTACCTCAAATCTAGTTTGCTGCTTCTATAAATCGGAGGTTCTGCTATTAGCTTGGGCCAGTAAAACTGTTTTTTTTTTACTTACTTATTTACTTATATTTAGATAGTTAGATAGTTTAAATAGTTTATAAGCTCTTACAGCTTTCTGGTGTGTGTTACTACATTTTAGTCCCTTCCCTTAGTGTGATTTAAAATGTTCCTAGTTGGCCTTTTGTTTAAAAACTCTTCTAATTAACAGTGTGTGACCTTTGTCACATTTTTTGCTAAATAAGTTAGATAGTGTATAGTTATTTGCTGAGTGGTGTGTTAAGCCTTGAATTTTTTATTTTTAGAAAGGCTTGAATTTATTAATTGCTGTTGCAGTTTTGTAGTTAACAGTAATTTGGTTTGGCATAGATATTCCTTAGAATATTTAGACAGTGTGTTGTTCCTTATAGCAGCTATCCTTTTTCCTTGCATAGTCTGCTCATATTGTGTGTGTTAGACAGTTTGTGGTGACAGTAATTTACCTTTTTCCTGTCACTTTAATATTTACATTTGCATTACTGTGTGTGTGTGTGTGTGTGTGTGTGTGTGTGTGTGTGTGTGTGTGTGTGTTTGTGATTTAGCCTGATTTTATTAAGGCTTTTTGTGGATAATTACTGTTAGAATTGTTTGTGGTAACAGTAATTTTTCTCTCAGAAGTTTTCAGTGGCTGACCAAGAGAAGTACCCTAACTCTGGCTTCAAAAAGTGCCCAAAGTGTGACCAAAAGACATCTGTAACAGACAGCCATGTAAATTGTGTGTACTGTCTAGGAGCCCTGCATTTACAGGATAGCTGTTCTATATGTCATTCCTTCTCCTCCAGGGTCCTAGAGGAAAGGAAAAGCAAACTGATTGGCAGAGGGTTGTTGAAACCGTCGTTCCAAGAAGCTTTGCGTGACCAAGATGGATCCAGCAAGTCCTCAAAGTCTTCTAAGACTTCAGACTTTAAGAAATCCAAAAAATCTTCGACTTTGGCTCCTCTGCCATCGGAACTGACAGGTTTTTCTTTTTAGAGCCGGTCCCCAGTCTTGGAACCGCTATCCAAAGCTCCTAAGAGTCCATTACTACAGTTGGTACCACCTTTGGTGCGCTCATCTCAATCATCTATCAGCCTTTCTGATCTGGATGTGAATCGTGTGGTGCAGAAGCTGTTTTCAGCACCGGCCTTGGCAAAAATGTTATCAGCTTCGACCCAAATGGCTTTGGAGCCGAAGACCCTTGCACCAGCTCAAACTATTCCTCCTCCGAGCCATGCTGGTCCTTCGGAGCCAGAGAAGTCGGACCTGTTGATCGTGGAACCCTCGGAGCCGACACCTGCTCCAGTGTCTTCGGCTCCATGCACTCTGACATCCTCAGTGTGGATCGAGGACTCTAGGAGACGACAGTCTCTGGTTGGTTCCAGGGAGCATAGTCGGACCGACTTGTCGATTCGGACTCTGCCTCTTGGGGCTTCAGCTCGGATGAGCTCGGCTCCTACCTCTGGTTTGGAGCCCACTGTCCTGGTGCCAGGGTTATCAACAGTTTCCTCAGATCCGTCGGTTCCCTCACATTGGAGCAGGGGTGCTTTCAGTGCCATGAGGAGAGTCATGTCTCCTAAGACATCCTCAACCTCAGGTCTGGCTTCCTCCTCCTCTAAAGCACCTGTGTCTGCTTCTGCCTCACACATCCTCACCAAGCGTAGAGACCCAGAGCCTCAGGAAGCCCCACTGGGTGGCCTTTGCTCTTCTAAGACCTCACCAGAAGCTCCCACTGATGAGGTTCCCAGGAAGAGATTTTTGGAAGCACATTTTTCCTCCCCTTTGACTCTTAGGGTAGGGTCTGGTAGGGGTGGAAAAACAGACCCCGATGGCAGACAGAGTCTTTCCATCCTGCTCACACCTGTAAGAGGAAACATCTAGACTCCCCCCAGGAATCTCTAACATCTGATACTGACTTAGATGAGTCAGAAGGGTCCCCACGGTCCCCCTCTGAAGATATCTCATTCGTTGAGATACTTGATATCCTTAGGCAGAGGGGTGACTGGCAGTCCAAAAGCCCTACTGAGGATGAGTCAGTTCTCCTGAAGGCTTTTGGGTATCAGCCCTCCAACTCTTGGGTATCTCCGCCCTTTGATGAGCTGATTCAGCTGGTCTCAAGAAGGGCATGGGAGTCTCCAGATACTATGGAGCCTGTCCCTAGGAGGCCTAATAAGTTCCTTTCTGTCCCCCTTGACAAATATTTCTTAACAAATGGTGTTCCAGTTGATGCCATGGTGGTGGCGGCACCCACCAAAAAGAAAATGTCTGAAACTTCCTCGTCTGTCCATCCTCCTAACAGAGACTCCAGGATCATAGATAGATATGGGAAGCGCATGTTTAGTTCAGCGACTTTTGCTGTTCGTTCGCTCAACGATTTAACCCATTTCAGCAGGTTAGAAAGAGATCTCAGGGTACAGTAGCTGCAGGAGCTACCGACAAAGTTGCCACCCAGCTTGCTACCCTCAGTTCTAGAGTAAACTCATCCATGGTCTTCATCTCAAATGCAGCTGATGGAGCGAGTAGGGCAGTGGGTACAGCAGTTGCTCTTAGGAGACACTTCTGGATGTGTTTGTGTTCCTTCGCAGAGCCCTTCAAGTCATCCTTCGTGAATACTCCCTTTGATGGCTCATCCCTTTTCAGGCCCAAAGTGAAGGAAAACTTAACCAGGTGTGAGCAGGATGGAAGGACTCTGTCTGCCATCGGAGTTTGTTTTTCCACCCCTACCAGACCCTACCCTAAGGGTCAAAAGGGAGGAAAAATGTGCTTCCAAAAAGTCCAAGGAGCCTTTCAGGACACACGTGATGAATCCCCCTCCAGAGGCAGAGGAGGGGGCAATAATGTAAGATGCCAGCCTCACAGTAGAGGGGGTCCGCAACACCAGGGCAACAGAGATCAGCTATCTCAAGCTATTGAAGATGGCCAAGTCAGAGCTGAGGATCGGCTCTGATCCCAACCAGCAAGAAGGAAGGCGAGATGAAGACAACTAACATGGAACGTTATGGTAGGTACATAACTTCTTTTTCTGGATGGTCATGCTTCAGTCTATACTTTCCTTCTTAGGGAAAGACAATTGAATGTGCTCGATAGATCTCAAGGATGCGTACTACCACATAAAAATGACCAGACCATCCAGGGGTCATCTGCGCTTCTGGCTGGGAGCCAATCATTACCAGTTTTGAGCCCTGCCTTTTGGTCTCACTACAGCCCCCAGAGTGTTTACCAAATGTATGGCAGTGGTCATGGCTCACCTGAGGCGTCTAGGATTCCAGGTGTTTCTGTACCTAGACGATTGGCTCCTTACCATCACCACCAGGCATGAACTCATTCAGGCCAGGGAGTCCACTCTGTCACTCTGCAATCAACTGGGCATTACAATCAACTCAGAAAAATCTGCCTTGTCGCCATCACAGCATATTGTTTTTATTGGGGTAGAACTGGACACCACCACCACCACATTAAGGCTTCCAATAGAAAGAGTCTTACTTCTTCATCAGCATGTCAATATTCTGATATCCAAAGACAGAACACCATCATCAAAAGTTCTGAAATTGTTAGACATGCAGCAGCAATTCTAGCCATACCACTAGCTCGTATGCACATGCGGATATTACAATGGCTATTGTTCACTCAATGGTCTTTCCAAGAGCTACCCATGTCTCACAAGGATCTTCAGTGGTGGTTGACCTCACTTCATGTGACGATAGGATGCCCATTTGTGCTACCCCCTCCAGCGGCCACAGTGACCACAGACCCTTCCCTGATAGGGTGGGGGGGGGGGCATTTTCAGGGAAAGACAGCCGAAGGCACATGGACCGATCAAGAGACACATCTGCATATCAATGTCCTGGAGATGAGAGCAGTACTTTTGGCGTTGTAGTACTTTCAGGACTCTGTTCCTCTGGGTACGATTGAGATTCAGACAGACAACAGGTCGGTGGTCTGGTATTTGAACAAACAAGGAGGAACCAGGTCTTACCCCCTTTGTCGCGAGGCTCTCTGAGTATGGCAGTGGGCTGTTTCCACACAGCGCTTTCTGTTGGCAATGCACATCCCGGAGAAATCCATCATGATAGCAGACAAGCTGAGTAGGGCAGTCTTGTTGCCCCACGAGTGGTCCCTCAAGAAAGAAATAGCGGACAGGATATTCTGCAGGCGGGGCCAGCCGTGCTGCAGCCGTTTTTGCCAGTCACATGAACACGAAATGCAGAAGCTACTTTGCCCTGATTCCCCCTCCAGGAGAACCCCCAAGGGACGCACTCGTACATGATTGGCTTCCAGGTCTCCTCAATGCATTTCCACCAATCCCGTTGATACCCAAGGTTCTACAGAAAGTAAAAACCCTGGGAAGGACCATCATTCTAATAGTCCCTAATTGGCCTCCTCAGATTTGGTACCCCTTCCTTCAACTTCATCTTTTGGAGGACCTTTGGATTCTGGACCCTGTTCTGGACCTTCTGACACACTCGTCAGGGGAACTTCATCCCTCTCTGCAGTCCCTGGAGCTGACAGCTTGGCTGCTTCAATTTCCATAATAGCCAGGTTCCATAACCTCTCCAATGAGACAAAACATATCCTCTTATCCTCTCATAAATCTTCTACTAGGAAGCTATATCTTACCAAATGGAAAAAATATTCCATATGGGCCTCTAAAAACAATATTGATCCCTACCAAGCCCCTATAGCCTCCATTTTAGAGTTCTTGACTATGATTTTTAACAAAGGAGCTGCAGCAGCAACAGTTCATGTTCAACTGGCTGCTATTTTTAATATTCATCTTGGATTTGAAGGACTGAATATTATGTCTCACAAGTTATCCAAAGCCTTTCTCAAAGGGACCTTTCATATTAGATCACCTGTGAAATCTCCCTATTCTCCATGGAATCTAAATTTTATGCTTTCCCGCATAATTCTTCCACCATTTGAACCAGCTTCCTCTTGTGACCTCAAATTTTTGTCAAGGAAAACCATCTTTCTAGTAGCTATTACTTCTGCCCGTAGTGTCAGAGATTCAGGCTTTATCCATCAAGCCTCCTAATTTGATATTCCATGCTGACAGAATCTCACTTAGAACAAACCCCTCATTTTTGCCCAAAGTTTGCACTGAAACCAATTTCAACCAAATTATTGATTTTCCAGGCTTCTTCCCCAACCATTCAAACAATTTAGAGTACATGCTGCACAAACTTGATGTTCACAGACAGCTCAGATTTTATTTGGATAAAACAAAAGACTTCAGAAAATCAGACCAGCTTTTTGTTTCATTTTCAGGCTCTAGGAAGGATAGACCAGTGGCTAAAACAACTCTGTCTAAATGGTTATCTGATTTTATCACCTTTGCTTATTCAGCTGCCAATACGCCTTTGCAGCATAAAATTAAAGCTTACTCAACCAGAGCAGTTTCTACATCATCTGCCTTTTCTGCCAGACTTCCTATTGATAACATTTGCGCAGCAGCCACTTGGTCAAAACCTCATACCTTTATCACTCATTAAAAGTTGACAAGGCCTCCAGGGACAGGGCCTCCTTTGGATCCACGGTCCTGAGAAATATAGTCCCATGAGCCACCCGAGATTGATGGTGCTTGGGACGCTACCCATCAGCAAAGAATGAATGACGAGATAGAACAACTTCACATAAAGAAGTTATGTTACCAAACAAATCCCAAAAATGGCAAGAAGGCAAGTAGATAAAATCAAGTAAAATCCAAGAAAAACTTTATTCTGCGTAAGTGCTTTCGTAATAACATTACTTCATCAGATGCATAAACAACAATAATAAATACTACATGTATATATATATATATATATATATATATATATATATATATATATATATATATATATATGTATATATATATATATATATATATAAATATCCAATGGTAAGCCTTAGATTTCCCTCCTTTTCTTAATTGAAAAATAAATTATACTCATTTAAAGTTATACATACAATAAAAGATGCATCATAAAAATCTAAAAACACACCATGGGAATACCACTACTTTCCACATAGTAATTATATAACATAAAAATAAATAAATAAAATAACCTAGCATATTAGTGCTTAAGTCTCCTATTTTTTAAAATAGGCTTGAGAGGTACCATGTCATTCAAACCTGAGCCACGGTGGGCTCCTAAGCGTAGGATCCAACATAGCTCCTGTCTCTCAGTCATATTGACAATATCACCCATCCTAAGGTTCTCCTGAATTACTTTGAGTACCTGAAACCGAAATATGTGATCTACCCAATTCCAGTAGTACATGTTTAGCAATTGCACTGTAGTCCTGTTTTCTTCAGACAAAATAATCATGGTCCCTTTTCTCTAAGCCTGCGGTTAGTTTTACCAATGTAGAATTTAAAACATTTGGTACAATGGGCTATATATACTAAATTACTAGTAATGCAATCTGCCTTGCATTTAATTTCCCAAAGGTATCGAGTGTCTGGATGTCTAACATATCTAGATTCGTCTACAAAGGTACAATAATTACATTTCCCACATTTGGAGGTGCCTGACATAAACTCATTAGGCAAAGTTTGGAACTTCGGATAACATAGCTTCTGCTTCATTGTGGACCTATTCTTATATACAAATCTAGTTATGTACTTACCATAGCGTTCCATGTGAATTGTTCATCTCGCCTTCATTCTTACTTCCCTCCCAGGCTGTTAGGTGACCGAGATGCTGGATCCATCCTGGTTGCTCAATCCTTCTATACCCAAAAGAATGACATATGATATTATTATACATAGTAAAGAAAATCTGAGGTAACTCTAGGTGCATCATGGGATAGGGACTTGGCCTTGAGCTATTTGAAGACCTCGAGCTTTGCAATTGGCCAACTCAGAGCTGAGGGATCGGCTCCGAACCCATCAGTAAAGAATGAAGGTGAGATGAACAACTCACATGGAACGTTATGGTAAGTACATCTTTTTTTCACCTTTAAAAATTGGGTTACTTATTTGGGCATTATAGAATACAACATGTATGTTATAACAGGACAGGGACTGGGGGACGATAGTTGAAACTGAATTAGTCCAAAGGCACAGACAAGAACCATCAGGGATAAGAACACAGCTGGAACAGGGTGGCAATACTGGTAAGAAACAGCAACAGGACTTATCTACTATTGAAACCAGCTTACCACATTTTAATTTAGGGATTCTGAGGATAGACCTGCTGCTGTTTCTGCCCGAGCCCATAAACTATGAAAAGTACATTTGATGTTATATTTCCTTCATTTCCTAAGTTTAGTTTGGCTTTCTTAACTTTTGAAAGGATAGGATAGACAAAAAGCATTGTTTTTAGTCAATTATTTCTTGTACTAGCATGGATACAACATGTTTGCCTGCTATTACCTGTGAATTGAGGGAGGTCTCAGGTGGCTTGTCCTTTATCCTTGGCAAAAAAAGCATGTCAAGTGCTTTGATTTTGTTTCACTTAAAAATATTTTTTTCTGAACATATCATTGAATTAATTGTTACATGTGCACTTGTCCAAACCAGAAAAAATAAGTTCCTTTTCTTTTTTTTTTTTTAGAATCCTTTGCCCTGTAAACTGATTTAGCCTTGCTTTTAATTTACAAATAGTGATCACATACAAATGTCCCACAGTCAAATTTGGCACTATATAACTGTATACCTTTAGGCTGTACTGGTTAATACTTTGTTAGCTAAGCTACATAAATGCTTCTATTAATTTTACTTTTTCTCTTGTAATTGTATTGCTCTTGCCATTGGCCCAGATCATGCTGAATAAGGTTGTTTGTGATTAGCCCACCTATCTTGTTAACAAATGAACAGATTATAGAAACTTAGATTGCTTTAAGTGCTCATTTTCCCCAGGAGTAATATGAACAGATTAAGCTGCTGACTGCTATCCAGATCAGTTTATTTTATTAACATCCTGATCAATAGTCCACCCTCTGTAAATGAGCTTGGAGACCTTGGCAGAAATATCACAAAAGTCTTTAATAATAGTGCTTCTGGCTGCATTACGGTGGCCTTCAGTCTAATACAGCACTTTCACTTTTAGTAGGCAAATGGATACTTTTCAAAATCTTGTTCAAGTCTGTTACACTGAACACAAGGTAAAAGGTTAACAGCTACTGCAAAATTATTTAATTGAGCCTTTGTTTTAAGATAAACAGCTAGAAGATTCAAAGATAATTCCTTTAGAACAGCCATTGCAACTACCGTATTAAAGCATGCTTAGTATTTATAGGTGCTGCATCTGCTTATCTGTAAGGTAGTGAGTAATATTCCTCTTATAACCTAGAAAACACTGATATGTTGCTACAGGTACAGCAATGTTATTATCATGTTCTGTTCAAACAGTGCATGCCTGTCATCCTGTGTGTGTGTGTCTTTCGGCTTTTCCCGGTTAGGGGTCGCCACAGCGGAACTCCAGTCCGCTAATGATTGGCAGTAGATTTTTACGTGCCGAGTTGCTGGCCGTGGCACACAACCTTCAACGAAGGTACGCCCATTCACGCCTGTCTCCACACAGAAGACGCTCTAGCTGAGAATCGAACATGACATCTTACTGTGAGGCGACAATACTACTGCAGCACCACTACCGCAGTATACCTGTCATCCTGTAATGCCAGTAAATGTGTGCATAAGCTGCACAGCTTTTATGTTATAAGGAGCAAGATAATTTTGTAAACAAAAGGTATAGCCAGAGAAATGGAAGTTTTCCACGTACTAACTGCAATTTTTGGAAACATATTTTGAAATGAAAATTTTACATGTCTTTCAACCCAGAAAAATATACATATAAACATTATCCAGATTGTGATTCAAAATTCATTATATATTTGGCTCAGTGTAACATATACACTCCATTTTATACAGGCAAATCTATTCATAAACATAAGTAGTGGATATGTGATAATTTGTCTGATATATGTAGACTGGTCGCAACTAATGATCCATATAAACATATTATTGATACAGATAATACATGAGTTCAAATTTATGGTTTTACAGTTATTGTCTGAGAGTAAAAGAGGGGGTGATATAAGTAAGAGGGTTGAATGTGCTGAATACTGTTGGATATATATTTTAAGAACTGATTACTTCCCAGGTTTGAAGGATGTGAACAGCTTGAAACCTATTTTAAAATTAAGATACTCATAGCCATGTGATTTTGATGAATTGTTTAAAATTTTTGACATAATGTGATTTTATATAAAGGGGAATGATATAATAATTGTTTTAAATAGCCGCTGAAACATTTTATGCAAAAGGTTTTTTGTGTATAAGTTAGTATCATTAAACTTTAATATGTTAATGCATTCCTTGTTGGTTTGATTGTGTCTGTCTACAGTTTTTGGTCCTGCTTCTTTGGATTTAGCTTGCTTTAACCCACGTTGTTACTTCATTGTTGCTGTGTATTCCTACGGGTCTACTTTACCTCAATGAAATGCCACTTACCCAAAACCTGTTTCACTGAGACGAAAACACAGACATCCCAGAACACCGACTGTTCACTCCAGGTAAGTAACCGCTCAGGCATCCTGTTGAACTTTGCCCCTTACCTCCATGCCATGGTAGTGCGAAGAGAGCGTGTGGAGGGGACAGCTGCCCACACAGGGGGGTGTGGTGGGGTGAAGCCCACCACATGGGTGGGTTTGGTTTTCTGTCATTTACGTGCTTATTTCGGATGGCTGAGCAGTTACTTACCTGGAGTGAACAGTCTGTATTCTGGGACTTCGGTGTTTTGCTGCTGTCGGTGTTTTCATCTCAGTGAAATGGGCTTTGGGTAAGTGGCATTTCACTGATGTAAAGTAGACCCAATCCTACATGTATGCAGTGTGCACTTCTGAGTGATATTTAACACTTTTCTTCACAGGGCCTTTTCATTCTCATTTTATGAGGATACATTTAATGCATGTTGTGTTTGAATGAATGTATATTTCTTGGTCCTAAGGACAGGTTGTTGCTTTACCACTGATCATGTCCAAACATTTGGAACAAAGGCAGTCTGAAAATAACAAAAGCAGTGCTTTTATTTTCCATACCACAACAAGTCTAAATATAGTGACACCATGATAGCACAACAGTGGGGATAAAGGGAGATTTCCAAATTCTACCAAAACATGATCTAAAATACATACCTGTATTGCAGAGTACTTTTCAAACAGACACACAAAAAAAAAAATCACACCACGTCTAAACATAATAACTCCAAGATCATATAACAGTCAGTAAAAGAAAAAACTTCCTTACCCACTTAATGTTGTGCACCAAGTAGTGACACAATAGGTACATTTCAGTAGTGTACAGTCTGTAACTGCAAACATGATTCCTTCTGATGAGGCATTAAACTGAAGTCCCATCTGCCTGAGTTGGTGGTAGCTCAAATGGATGTAAAAGGTCCCATGGCACTCCTAGAAAAGAACAGGGAAGTTCCGCTGTACCCTCGCCAAATTTTTCCTACTCAGTATGAATACCACGTCGGGCCGCCTCTGAAAAGAGGCTATTGGCTAAGTGGTACTAACTCTGTCAATAAAATATAAAATTAAAAAAAAGTTCACCTGTAAAGCATTTGTTTGAATGTAGCACCTATGAAAAATAGCATCTTTAACTGCTGCAACAGTTGTTAATGTTTATAATAATAGATACTAAAACAAGTTATATACCATCTTTTCATTCATCTTCTGTTTCTATGACACAATGAGGCAAAGGGATAGCAAATGATGACATTTCTTATTTTAATAGTTTGTTGAACTTTTTCTTACCTAGAACACAATAAACAGCCCTTTCTGTGTTTTCAGGGATGTTTGAAGTTATGGCTGCTTCCTACTCCTGAGCTAATGCCCATCTCCCATGGCAGCACTAGTACATAGTCTGTACTTTGGAAATAAACCTCTCTTGTTACTCTTTTGGAGCACTACAAGATGAAGAATTGTTAATGTATATTACCAAAAGGCTTGCAAATGGCGTTTATATCACATTATCGAAAGATGAAAATAGCGAACGCTATTTCATCGGCCCCAAAACATCTAAACATGAAAATATCGAACATTCAGAACAGCTAATTTTTTCCCATAGAAAAAATTTGCTGCTCCAAAACACATACGGACAACACAAGCACATCAAACAAACAGCAACCACACACATACACTTAAATTCCTACATCTAACGCTACACTAAACTAAACATACACTACTATCTACCCACTTACCTTAACCCAAACCCTAAACCTAAGGTCCGTCACTATCAAACACTCACCTAACCCGCGCCCTAACCCTAACTAGGGCAGATAGCCTAGTATCAACCTATGAACCTATGAACTCACTTAAACCGCCCCTAACCCTAAAGTCTGTCACTATCGCACACACGCCTAACCCGCACCCTAACCCTAACTCACTTAACCCGCTCCGAACCCTAACGTACAACAATCGTACACTTACCTGAACCCAACTCGTAGCTTTCTACCACAGTGCTAAGAATAGCGAAGCCACAGAAACGGCCAACCAAATTCTTTCCCAAGGAAAGAATTTGCTGTTCTGCAGCTTTGCTATTCTTAGCGTTTGCTGATTAGTGTTCGATATCAGAACATTCGAAGTTTTAATACTTTGATCTTCTGATATAGACCCTGTAAATTACCTTCTTTATTGACACATTTATTATCTAGTCTGAAAAATTAAAGTCTACTGAAAGTGTAGTGATGAAGGCATTGTTACAATGTTAAATTTAAAACAGACTCAAGAACTTCTTCATTTTAGGTTCTCAGGGAGTCTGTATCCTGTACAGCAAAAAATCATGTATCCAGACCATTAGTCTAAGTGGCATTTAAAGTTAAAAAGTTAGTGAGGGAGCTTACCTGTGTAGAATTCAGCTTCTCCATGGCAGAGAGGGATGGATGCCTGACTGAAGTCCAGGTGTCTGGGATTTGATTAGTGGCCACAGCACCCGAGGAGCCAGGCTGGGAGAGTGATGGGGAAGAGTGAAGGGGTGTGGCCCACAAGTCTCTCCTGGTGAGGGAGAAGGATTGCACTCACTCACACTTGGCATTACTGTTTCACTGATGGAGACTGTGGTAACCACTGCTTGTGCTTCAAAAGGTGGAGCAGAATTGTTCAGAAGGAACACCTCTTGTGAAAGTGAGGGGGACATCCTCCACAGTTAGTCCATTGTGCATCTCTACCTGTTGTTTCAATTAATTTGTGCAAGGGACAGGGCTGGAAAAATAGCAAAAAATCTCAAACCGCCCTTGATGACACCTCCAAGTCAAACCTCACCTTTGTGATGGGTCACAAATGGCCCATTTAACTGTTACGGGGCAGATGATCAATGACAGCTTTTTTCTTTTCCTTTTTTCCACCACTGTCTCAAATTCAGTGGTAACTGATTCCATAAAGAAGCCATTCTGATTGGGAACACATTTTTTAAAGATATATTTATATTGTAAGTAACAATAAGAGTGTTGCTGTTCCTAGTTAAATGAGAGTTAAAATTTATCGCTGTGGTAGTTGGTAACAAGTTATCTTTGAGGCATTTATAAGCTAAAAATATATCATTTCTTAATAATTTGTAATACATTAAGTAAAGCTTCAGAGTAAGGTTTTGATCATACTGTGGATAGTTTCTTATATAATGTTACTGTATTCTCACCAGTATATATATATATATATATATATATATCTCCTGAACTATAAATACTCAGTAGGAGTCTAGATTTCGAACTTAAGTCATTGCAACATAACAGCTAGAGCTTTTGAAGACACACTTTGTAGAATGCCTTTAATAATACAAAAACATTTCATGACTGCCTTAAAAAAACACTGTCAACAACTGTTAGGTCTTTGATATTGATCACTATGGGATGGAATTGATCATTCACTGAATAAGAATATTCCTTATTATTACCATCTGGGTAAAATATACTACACTTCTTAGTTTTTAAAACAGTTTGTTTCTGTGTTCCCCAGGAGAACTGTAAGTCCAAAAGTCCTTGGAGAGAGATGGATGGTCTCCCAAACTAGTGACAGTCTTGGAAATTTGTTTTCATTGGTCAGCTTGCTAGCCCATGCATGGCCTGCAGTTAGAAATGTAGTCATAAATGTGTTGGAATTTAGGGGTCCCTGCACTATTCCTTGGGATACCTCCTTGTTCTAGATGATTGGTTAGAAAGCTAGTTGCCTGTCCACCTAATAAAAAGCTGTTAACTTGCAGTATCAACAGAGTATGAGTGCTATCACAAGAGGGATGGTATGAAATGCTTTAGCCAAGTTGTTAGTAACAAAGAAGTGAAACTAAAATATTAGATCTCATTTGGGACTAGAACCAAAGACCTCCAGCACTCTGTGCTGGTGTTACTGCTTCTGAACATATGATGTTCACTTTTTCCCTTAAGCTATTTTAGAGTTTTAACATACACAAAAATGACTATGTATATATCTTCAACAAGTTTACTAAAAAAAAAAAAATTTTTTTTGCATATTTTTACTTCTGCTGTCTGTCAACCATCAGCCACCTCCTGGTCAATTGGCCCTTTTGTTCTCCTTTTTCAGGGTAAGGGTAGACCAGGAGGGACTGTCATTTAGAGAGTCATCATGGGGCAGTTCATATATGTTTTTTTTTCTTTTGCCTTGACTGCATGCATTCAATTAGGTGCTGAGGAAGGGGGAGCAATGGTTCATCAATGGAGGCTGACCCCTCACTTCTATAAGGGGTGTTCCCTTCAAGTACTTGACCCCCTCCCCAAGCATGAGCAGTGGTCTGCCAAGTCTCCATGAGGAAGATGGCACAGTCCATTGTCCCCTTGAATATGTGAGAATCCCTCGTACCCCTGGAACGATGAGCAGACCATGCCCTTTTATTCCTCTTTCTCCCTGCTTGGCTTCTCTTGTTCTTGGGCTGCTAATCAAATCTCAAATCCTAGTCATCTGGGTCTCAGTAAAGGCTCTATCTCTCTGTGCCAGGCTTAAAAGTAAATAAATAAATTAAATATGATTTGATGTCAGGACTGACCTCAAGTAAATCTGTATTGGCTAATATCCATTGATAGAAGAAAATGTGGAGAAATTTGGTTTGTAACAGTTTGCTGGAAACATTTATAAATAATACTTGTGAGGCTAATTTGTCTGTAGCTGTTTGTGTGATTTACTTCAGCTACCTTTTAAACTTGAAACAAAATGTCAAGTTCCAAGTGACCGGTATGAAGCCAGTTAAGATCTGTTGCAACAGAAAGGTGGGACATGAAGCTATGAACTCCATGAGTTTTTTTTTTTTTCTTTGTAGTGACTGCTGACTTTATTTAAGGTCTGCTGGACACACACCTCTGATAAAGATGGGCAATCATGATAAACTGAGATGCCTAAAGGTGCTGGTAGGAGAGCATTGTTAGAAGAGTCACTAAAAAGGCTTGATAAATAATTTTGCATTTGTTAGGTTATTTGAACTTTATGAACCTCTGCTGTGATACTATAGAACATACAGTACTATGCTGCTTGGTGAATCTATAATAAATTTCTTGATATAACTGTAAAAAGCCTTTTTAAAGGTTGTGTCAACCAGTCTGCATGCATAGTAAGATTTTGTTTTCATCACTTTATTCCTCAAGGACACTTTGATCTTATTATATCTTTACATTGAGTAAGGTCAGACAAGTCGTGTATTGCTCAATGAAGATTTTTTCTTTCTGGATAATTTTTGAATGGATTTATTCCAGCGAGTGTAATATGTTAAACCTATCTGAGGTACCGAGAAAGAGAGAGGTTTAATAACAACATTATCCATTGTTTATAAAAGTAGTCCCAGCCTTCACTGATATCTAACTTAAGCATTTCCCTTTGCCATTTCCAAACGTTAATCTCCTCCTGCATCTTGAAATACACTGTTTCACAAAAAATTTTCACACTGAGAGCCATTACATTTATTTGTTGTAATAGTTCTCATTATATCCCAGGTAAAAATGGCATGAACAAAGATGTTGAATGCTGGTAATGGTTTAACGTTTTAATATACGTTAGGAAGAACTCATACTATATACAGTATATTTTGCTTCTTTGTCGGAAAGTCTGCAACCTACACATATGTATATGTATAAGAATGTTTGATAAAATACTCAAGCATCTCCTTGTCAAACAGTTTCCAAGCAGTAAGGGTATTCCTTTTATGTGCCACTGTCATGTAACCACTATCAGAACAAAATTTTAATTCCATGAGAACATCTTTAACTTCACCATTCTCTAGGGTGTGACTTTTATAAAAAAAAAAACATGATTGACGGGTTAAGTTGATTGGATGACATATTTTCTCCTAGAATGTCTACCCTGCCACTTTTAAATATAAGAGATGATTTGTATAAATCCTTCATGCAAATTGAGATTCACCCCCACCACCAAAGGGGTGAATACTTTTGTTGTGATACATTGTAAAGCCAGCAATACACTATGAAGGATTCTTTGGTATAAACCGTATTTTAGTAATAATAACAACAAACATCAGTGCTGTTAATTCATAGGTTCATAGGTGTGTACTAGGCTAATGGCCCTGGAGCCTTTACAAGTCTAGCCCATAGAAGTGCCATGGCTCAATAATTTAATTCAAATTGCTGACATTGGTCATAATAAAATTAAGAGAGATGTGGTGCCATTTTGAGATTACAGATCCATTAGTGGATGGTCTGAAGAAGATTTTAATATTGTTCTTAGTTTACCACCTACCAGCTTGTTCCTACAATGACCTAGGTAGTACATATCCTTACCAAAATAATGATTCTTCCCACATAACTTTCTCCCATAACTTAGAATAATTAGTGCCATAAATGGGCTCAATCACTGAAATTCACTGCTTAGTGAGCTGGCTTGTTTAGGCTTGAAATAAGGTGGAACTGGGTAAAAAAGGTGGAATACCAGTAAAAGTAAATTAAGAAGAAACTAAAAAAACAGGTTAACATGCCATAAAGTGATATCAAAACTGTTTAATAAATAAATGGTTAAGTGTTTTGTTTTGTCAAGTAACAAAACTTCATCAGAACAATATATTTTAAAGCATACCCCATTTAAATACACATAGCAACCAATCACATCAATAAATTCATTTAAGGCTATACACTGATTGCTTTCTCCCTATTTGGAAGAAGGAGGTACTCCATGAGTGTGGTGTTAGCAAGGCATAAATGGTCTCTTGACTTAATTACATTGTAATTTTTGTGATTCCTCTGATTTATATACTGAATATGACTTTAAACCATCACAAAATTTGTTAAACAGGAGTAGAAATGTTGACAGCAATAGGTGGTAGTGAAGAATGTTGACATGGTTGTTGGATAATTCCTGATGTAAAAAATACACATTAACTTCTAGCTGCACCTTATGACAGTTGCTGTATAAGTAGAAAGGCGGTCGCTCAACAAAGTGTCGCTAATTCCAGCAGTGACTGAACCAGGTAAAGTCACCTTAAGGGTATTTACAAAATGTTTAGTCTAGTATATGCTGGCAGGGTGTTATAATAATTTTCCACCTAATACTGCTACTGTGTAACAATAAAATCACCAGGAACAGTAGTAATCACTCATAATGGTAATTAACTACAGAAACAAAGCAACCTCTTCATAGGCTGATACTAGGCATGTAGCTCAGGAGACCATTGAGGAGCCCTAACACAACTGCCCAATTGCCCTAGAGCATTGCCTGATTCAGTGACTTCCTCCAGGTAACACAGAAGGCAAAAGAAGACTGAGAGAATCAAACCCTGGACTACAGGAAATAGCTTTTTAGCAGTTCATAGCCTTATTCATCTGTACTACTGCCACATCTATCAAACAAATTCGACAGTGTATCAAGTTGATCTACCAAAAGTTCTTCCAATCAGTAACATCAAAATAATCATCCCATTGCTAGTAAATGACCTTTTATGTGTAAACACCTAGATTTAAACTCTTTGTTTGGATAAAGACATTTCACTATCTAACAGAGAAGCCTTTAAAGTTGTAAGTTTGGTGGTTGCAGCTTGTGTCTTGGTTAGTGAGAAGGAGATATAAGAGCAAATATACTTCTTTGTAACATCAGACTAACCTTTTAAATGAATAATATAAACCACTAATTATTTAAAATATTGCCAAAAATGGAAGAACATAGACCAGCCAATGACCACACCTGTTGTGCTGCAGATGTAAAGATATATCTTTTGCATCCTCACAGATGACCATCCTTGCTAAGGATCAAAGCAAGCTTTCTAAGTAGCACAGCCTAGCCTTGTCCGTCAGTGGGATGTAGAGAAGGGGAAAACACTGAACTATAGGGTTTAAAAAACAAAGTATTACTACAGTTAAGCAGCTGTGGGAGCCTTAGACTACTACTCTTAAAAGGGCGACCATCTGACATGCGCTTATTGCTAAAGCTGAATTAAAGACAAAAACAGGTTTTAACCACCCTTCCTCCATCAGTGTAAACAGATGGATGTTGACCGAGTAAGCTTGCCTTTTCTGTCCTTGCCTCCACTGTCAGCATAGCTGGATTGCATTCTGAAGACACTGTTTTGACATATAATGGTGGTTTTCTGCCATAATTAGCACTCATAATAAAGAACACTCCTGAATTTTCTGTGTAATTTGGATTTGCATAACCTTCCCTTACTACTTGATGTGCAAATATAGCAAATGAAAAAATAAATTGCAAGAAATGCTGTTGCGTTAAAAACATACTTTTTTCTTAAACTCCATTAGGTGTACAAATTAGTACTTTGTAGATTTAAGTCTAAGTAGATTATTTGTACGGCTCAGGCCTCAGAGCTTCAGGACCACAGATAAGTGGCAAAATTCACAAGTGGACGGCCACTGAGAATATAAACATTGTTACTGTATTTGGTTCCTTTAAAAACTGTTGAGCAGAGCTTTTGGATAATTAAGCTGCTAAACCATATAAGGTAGCAGTTAAAATTAATGAGCTGGCATTACAAATATATATTGTGTTGACTAGTAGAGATGATCTTATTAGACTGAATATAACTTCGTGCATTTATTTGTTGTTGTAGCTTTGTTGATAGATGTCATACTAACTGCAGTATTTTATCACTGGTCTCACATTACGTTTTTGAGTATTATGTTTTTGTTTTTTCACCCATTTGCCATGTCTGTTAGTTAGCAGGAGCGGCCTTAGGTCAACTGGTGTCCTAGGCAAAAGGGCTCCACAGCGCCCCCCATGACACCACGGGTGCCCCCATCCTGGTCTGCCTACACAAGATAAATACTGGAAAAGTGCCCCTGCTACAGCGGCACCCTAGGAGGCCGCCTAGTTGACCTATGCCTAAGGATGGCTATGGCTGTTATCACTGAAATTAGCTTGTGTTTCAGAGTCCCATTATATGTTCCATCTACTTGTCTTCCCACTTAAGCATTGCAAAAAAAAAATCAGTAGCTTTAATCTTCAGTGAGCATTTCATGCTTGTTAAAAGAGCTTTCAAACTGTCTGCATTTTACTTAATGTTTGCTAATTTATCTATGGTTACTGACAGAAATGGCTGGGCTCTTGTCAACTTTTTCAGTTTTCTATATCTCTTAGCCAAGTAATTTTAATCAGGTTTGAAATTTGCCTGCAGTACCTGCACTTAAAAAAGGGAAAGCCTGATAAAAAAAAATCAACAAAGTTTGGAAGTGCAGGACATTTCAAAATTAAAAATAATTAAAAATAAAAAAGAGTTAAAAAATAAAACTTTTAAGAATAAGATCATTTGTCAGTAGATGGGAGGACATAGTTGTGGATCCCAAGTATGTGACCTTTGCTTGGAAATGTTTCCATAGGTATTTTTATACCCTAAGCAGACTTCAAATATTTTTTTCCTCAGGTAGCTAGCAAATATTGGAGGTGTGATGAGGAAGAAAGAGGTAAGTGAGAACATATATTTTGTGAGCAGATTTAAAAAATTCCCTACAGAGTACTCTGTCAGAAATATTGGGTGAGCAAATGGCTGTAACTAAGGAAATAATTTTTTTTTCTTAGAGCTGGGATACAGGATTTGAATTGCCTAGGCATAATAAGGCCTTATTAAGTTTAATTCTGTTGGGTGCCAAAAAAGCAGTTACTAGAAAATGGAAATCAGACTCTAAACCAACTGTATTTGAAGTATTGTATATCATAAAAGAGATAAAAGAACTGGAAGAGGAATCTAGAAAAACGAAGGAGCAAATTACATAGAAATAAATAGAAATTGTGGGAACAATATATGCAGAGTAATGTTCAGGAAGAGTGAGGTTTATGGGAAGGTAGGAATTCAGCAATTTATGTAATGCTAGACTGATGATAGTTGCATGGAAAGAAAACATATTTGATGTATGTAAATGAAGCTATAATGTATTTTTTTCATTTAATGTGTTTGCCTATGTCTTAAGTGATAATTTAATGAAGGTGTTAAAAAGGTCATATGTGAACAGAAGGAAGGATTGTTTGGAGATACTTTAAGGATTTTGTTTCAGCGAAAGATGTTGATGGCTTCGTGGAACAGTCCTTCTGAGGAAGGTGTGAACTGAAACTAATCAAAGAAATATGGAACAAATGAAATAGATGCAAAGCATTCATGGGAAAAAGGACTGCGTTATTGTAGAACTGCAGAGTACTTTTTTTGGCATGGAAATGAGCACTCTGGATTGATCAAGTTATCTTTAGCAGCTATTAGATTCTTTTGTTATTGGTGGGGTTTTATTTTGGAGAAGGGTTAATTTTTGTATGTAATGGTAGCGCTTTTCATTTAATGTAGCTTATACTATGGGGAGCTTATGTGGATTAATATCCCGTGCTGTTTAAATGGATTAATTTTGTATTTTAGTTATCCCATTTCATATCCATGTCAAACATATGACAGTGAATTGTTTTGATAATATCACTGTGCATGCTTCTTAGTTATGAATTAATTATTTTTTATTATGTGTATGTGTGGAAAAATGTGAAAACATGGCTATGCTGTTACAGCAAATGTTAACCATTAGGAAGGGAATGCTAGGTCTTGCTGTACCTCCCAGTCATGAAGTAACATCCAAAATGAGAGTAAGCAGTGTTAGATTAAAATTTGAGAGTATTTGCATTGAACGGTCATTTGCATGAGAGAAGTGTGGTAAAATAATTGTTTTCAGCTCACTTTTTTATCTTTAGCTGTGTCAGTATTCTTACTGTTTCACTTTTACTGAGTAGCACTGGCAAATGAGCAGGTTATAAAGTGGCAGTATGGCTTTTTGTGAACATGAATATTAAAATTATTAACCATGCTTAATTCTGTCATCAAGGTACTGGTCTAATATCTGTACTATTGTCTATCTGGCATATCTGTAAAAATACACGAATAACAGACAACCATGTCTCATTTCATACTTCTGTCAAATAATGGTTATTCCTGTAAGATTTAAATTGTTAGATATCCATAGAATATTGCAATAAATGGAATTTATCCAAAACCTCTCCTACTACATTACAATAGCAGCAAACACTTGCCTTGCTCTCTAATAATTTCCTTTCAATGCCAGATGTCTGATTGTTATGTAGTAGCATTCAGAATTTATTATGTATCTTAAGATAAAAACAGTTATTAATTACCAATTTGCATGTGTGTGTGTGTGTGTGTGTGTGTGTGTGTGTGTGTGTGTGTGTCTCCATAGGTATATGATTAACTTGTATTCAGTAGAGACTTTAATGTACATATCAATGTGCTAACTTATCAGTCTGGGAAGAATGATTATTTCCTGGATGACAAATATAAAATGTGATAATTTGAAATTAAGTAATGTTTATGAAAAGTTCTGTCAGTACACTGCAGATGCCCATCTGCATTGATCTTACCCAACATGGTTAGTGTCTGCAGTTCATATTCAGCAGATTTTTGTAATTCATTGTTTTGCTGCAGAGTTTGGCTTATACTTCAGGCTTGCTTACATGCTTATCCCATGCTGTTTGAGTGAATGAATTTTGTCGTTCAGTGACTATTTCCTTGCAGCCCAAATTAAGGAATCTGCCAAATTGTGTCGTAAATATGCAACATTAAATTAACTGCACCTGATCTGCTTTTATACACACCTCATTAGTGCCAGTATAAGCTGAGAAGCTTTGTTGTTGTAAAAAAGCTGTATGACTTAAGTCAGTGGCAATATGCCATTTACCTTGGAAGCGCTTTCCCAATGTTCCAGAGCATTCACTTAGTTCAAATTCAAACAAAGCTCATCCGTTTCAGTTTCCATGGCAACATTCCTAGGGGTACACTCTGACCACAGACCTGCTGCTTGACAAGATTAACAAATCAAAACATTTCAGACTTCATCTGATTACATTAACCCTAAATTGGTAATAATCCATAGAGCAGAACATTACTTTCCTACTGCTATAAGAAGATTAAGAAATGTGCATTTCCTTCCTTGGTACCTAGAACTGAGATTTCATTAACAATTGCCGCGTTACCTCTAATACTGATGTTCTTATTGACTCTTACCATAGTAAGCAGTAAGAAATGTGAAATAACAATAAAAAGAAAGGTTAAATGTTGTGATGGGTAATTAGACAGGTACTGTTATGTTGTGATGAAGAAAGGACTAGGAACACACGGCAATATTTACAAGTGAAACAGTGGTATGTTTATGTTTGGTATTTTTTTTTTCTGTGTTGTTCTACGGATCACCTAGCATCTCCTTCCCTAACAATTATTTCCCTTTTCCAAACTTGAGCTGTAAAGAATAAGGGAATAAGCAAAAAAAGTCGTGTAGCCCCCTTTTCATGCTCAGAGCTTAAATTGTTTCCTTCATAACTGAATTAAGATCTTTGCATTAGGTTGCCCAATTCGACATAATAAATTGTGTGTATCATATAACTGAAAATAGTATGTTTAGCATAAAGTTTCTTTCAAAAACAGTGTAGGTAAATGTAATTACATAAAGGAAGACATGGCAAGCAATATATCTGTATTTGCTTGCAACCATTTGAAAAAGTTAAATGCTGATTTAGAGATCTTAGGATGGTGCAGCTGCTAATATGGCTGTATCTGAATCTGAAAGTTGTGCATTCTCTGTCCCAGGTTGGGACTGAAATCATGCCTTAAAAACTCTGCTATTATAGCATAGAATAAGGGGGGTTGCTGTATAGGTGAAGTGTGTCACCCCCAGGAAAAAGGTGTTAAACGAGAGTCCTACCTACCAGTCCAGGTGTGAGTGCTGTCCTTTAATACATTCAGGTGGGGGATGTAATAAAAAAGGCAAAACAGTCTGTTGGGGTGTAAAAAAGATGGACTGCACATATCAGTAAATGCTCATTTGTGTGAATATAATATGGCTAGGTTAAAATTGTATATAGGGTAAATATAAGGAGCATGCAGGAAAGTGAATATTTGAGAGAGAAAGTGGTGGTTGTGAAGATGTGCAAGATCACATTATAGTAGCTGGTGTATATGTGTAAGTATTTTTGGGGTAGGGTCAGAGTAAGGGAAAAAGATAGATTTTGGGTTATGCATTGGTAGCAACATGTGAGATGTGTGTGCATCTATGTGCCTTGTTTAGTGGTACCATTAGTGAAAGGATTTTAGTAATGTAATATATAGGATTGGGGATAGGGGTTAGATTAAGATTAAAGCACATGAGTGAGGTAGTATGAGGTAGGTGGGGGTGGACTTTTGAAATGAGCCCTGCTGAAGGACACCTGAGTTTCTCTTGCACTTTGAATGCAAGCAGAACATCTCCATGTATTTTCTATGCAGACAGGTTTTTTAACTTCCACAGAAGCTAACCAAAATGGATAAGAAAAAAATGAAAAACGAGTGAGCCAAGAGCAAGAACTGCATGGATGCAGGTAAGGCTGTCAGTGCATCTTCCTTCTCTTGTTCAGTTCTGTTGACTATCATTTCATAGGTTGTTTGAGGCTATTGCTGGTGTCCCTGTCTCCTTCACCACATGTTCAGCTTCTGCAGAGTACTCTGACATTTTCAGCCTTCCTGTCATGATTGAACATCAGGTCTCTGTGAACTAGCAATGTCCAGGAATACATTTTGTTTCCTAAGTGGTTTTTTTTTTCTGCCCTTTGTGTCTGACAGCTATAAGACATCTATCCAGACTACCCATGCTTTCCCCTTCTGCCCCATCTGACTGCACCCCACATCACCCCTGAGAGGGATTCTCTCTCTCCGGTGAAGGACTGTTGCATGGTGGCCCACTGGTGTGGTTAGGTGGGTATTTTGGATGAGAATACCTGAATGGCCATCATCCAGGCAGCAGATACAGTGCTTTGTTTCCTCTGTTCCTCAGTCATCCACTCATGCTCCCATCCACAGTTTGTTTTCACCTGGTGCCATCTTCATCTAAGTGGCATGAGTAGCAGCTCCCCCCCCAATCAAACAGTTCCATTCACATTTAAGGATGCAACATACTTGTCCTTAGGCTAGGGAACTACCTGACCACCACAACTCAGCTATCAGAATAAATCTTGGCATAGCAACCAGGTTAGGGGAGAGAATTTTTGCTAGCTGTAACTCTGCCCCTATCATGGGCACTCACATCGCAAATGAGGACCTAAAGTGCGTTACTCTTCCATGTGTATGCTTACACCCACTCACTACTGTAGGATACCTTTGACATTAAGCCCACATCCCTGCCCTTGATGATTTCCATCACCCACAAGCCTCTACTTTCTGGTGGTGAGTCCAGGAGATCAGAATTTCTATTCCCTCCTCCCAGTATGGGTGACCAGGCATTGACTAAACTTTCCAAGGCACCAAGTTGTCTCCTTCAGCAATATGGCAGCTGACTGAATCTGGATTATAGTCAGAGCTTCATTCATGTATGTCACAGAGCCATCGATTCCAAAAGTTCAAATTGTTTCCCTCCCGACTCTGTCAGATCAGCTTGTCACTTCCCTCTCAATTATGGATAATCATTACCAGTTCAGCTCTTGTTTCCTCTTCAGATTTCTTTTCTTGCCTCTCATTTTCTTATTAGGAGGGTAACTGCCCTGGCAATAAATGATTATACGCATGCAGTATTTTTTTTTTTGATTGCTGTCATCTGATACCTCTCCTAACAGTTTCCAGGGAGGTCAGTAATTAGATGATCGTCTGTAGCCAGTGAGCCACTGCCTTACTCTCTCATTTCTGGCTTTGACAGTCAGACTACTGTCCTGATATCTGCCTTTGTTCTAATGCCAGCCCTAAATATGTTGTACAGACAGCCACTTTTGTAGGGTCATTTCTCTTCCGGAGCACCCTAACCTTGGATTTGTTATTTACCTGTCACCAAGCATCAGGTGTGATGATATTTTTACTCCTAGCATTTGGTGCCATAACAGAAGACACTCTAGCCTCATTTCTGATGACAGCCTTCTCCTTATGTCAGGTTCATTGACAGCCTACCTCCTGACATAAGTTCCAGCAACAACCTCTCACCTGATTTCAGGCCTGTCAGCAATCTACCCAGTTAAATGTTTAATGTTAAGGTCAGTGTTCCCAGAATCAAACTTGGCTTCAGGCTGTTAGAAAGCACCTGTTTACCCGACATCTTCCTTGGCCATCTTGTACCTAGTAACCATTTTACACCTTTTATTAGTATTTCCTCTATAATCGATACTGTTTGAGCACCTTGGCTCAACTATTTGCTTCCCAGCTGCCAGTAACACTACCCATGATCTCTCTTTATGAGTTGCCTCCCCCTTTTACTTCAGGGTAGTCATCTAGCCTTCTCTTTCAGGCAGTATCTCACAAGAGGAAACTACTGTTCCATTTTTCACTTTTGCTCAGGCTGCCATTATGCTTTTATGCCTTCCATAGACAACACATTTTCCTTCTTGGCAGATAGCCCTAAACATTCATATGCCTAAATAACCCCCTTATTAGAGGCAAAGTGGCAGAGGTTAAGAAATCATTGCCTCCTTTCTTGGGGGGGGCAGAGCTCATGATCCCAAAAGGAATAACTTTTTTTGGATATTGATAAGGAAAAAATCAAGTCTGTCTATCTTCCCCATATGGTACCACTTTCTTTGGTAAACTGCTCAGACTCATTCAGAAGTGAGATCAGTAGCCATTTGCATAGATAACATCACACCTGCTGCACCTTCAGGAGGCCTGTAAAACTTAAGACCAAGGCTCCAGGGTGGTCCTTTCTTAGATAACGATCTGCTTGCTGAAATACAAGCATATCTTAACATGTTGACATTCTAGTTACTCAGATCCTTTGGGCTATCCATAACGTTTTCCTTGCTGCCAGATACCCCTAGCAGGACACCATTATTAGTATAACTGTGTGAAGTGCAGACTTGTCCTGCAAAATACAGTGGCACATCCCTCTGATAAGGAATTCAAGGTTCTTGATCATTACAACAGATATGTTCCATCCTCCATCTTGTTTGTGAGAGAGCAAGAAGTCTGAATTGCCTAACCACATTGTCTGTTTTCAGAAGGAGAAACAGAGGTAATAGGCAAAATCTCTTAAATGTTAGAGCAGCTAACAGAACATTCTCTTATGGTACAGCTAGCCTTTGCTTCAATGGCTAGGTCCAACTTAGTGAGGATTGCTTATCACTATTGTTGCAGTGAACAGGGCAGCAGACATTGGCAGTGCCATCCAGCGTCATGCTTAGCAACATTTCTACCATTTTGCAAAGGACATGAAAGGGAATTTTTTTAAAAACTCCTTCCAGATACGGTTGCTGTCTGTCTCAGAACTGGACATCCAGGCAATGGATATGAGAGATATAAAAGAAAGGCCAAGATACTTAAATGCCTTTGATACTTAAATGCCTTCACTTAATTTAACTACTCTTTCCCCACGTACAAAAAACAACCCACTCATTTTCTTAAGAGAAGGATGACATCTGATTTGTTGTTGCTGATTTTCTTCCCACCCACTTCAACATTAGCAGTATAGCTCTCAAGTTCTTTGCTCAAGAATTCTTGACAAAGTCAAAAATAAGGGGGGGGGGGGCAAAGAGCTAAAACCAGAGACAATTTATAAATATAATTGTAATTCACTTAGAAAGTTAAAAGAACAACTTGTTTTTCATCATCATTCATTTTTTAAAGAATCAGAAATATGAAACTAATGTGTGTGGCATTATTGACCAATTGTAATCCTCGCTAATTTACCAGAAAATCAAATGTTATGAGGGACAAGGCAGAATATGAGACAAAATTCAGAACCATTCTACAGAAACTGGAGTAGCTGAGAGATATACTTAGCAGTAGACCTCTTCAGTGCAAGCTGCAGATAGGTCACCTAAGGCAAAAAGAACTACATACTGCAAGCAACAAAGGCATTGCTGATATTTTCAGACTAGATACAACTATCAAAGTGGCCCCCCTCTTTATACCGCAGAAACAGTTTACTACTTACCTTGGCTTACAGAGATTGGATTTCACTCCTGCTTTGTTTAGATGTTTATTTTCAGTCTTTCTTGAATTTAATCCTAATTCCACAGGTTGAAGTAGGGAAATGTCTGCACAAATTATACTCTCTAATCTGCAACACATCAGTATTTGTAACTTGTAGTGGTATATTCCTATATTACAGTACAGCTAGGTGCAGATACATAATAGCCACTGCTGATTTTTCATGATGTTTTTAATAGTCTGTGTAGTCTTCTCAACTTGACCTTTTAATTGTGCGTGGTTATGAAATTCCCATTGTTCTGAAATATTGTTGAATTTGATATTTGCATGCCATGGAGCACTGTCAGATATTAAAATATTAGCAATCAAGTTTTGAAAATATGGCTTTTAATACATTAACAATATAACAGCTTGTTTTATCTGTTGACATCATCACCTCAGGAGATGCTGAATAATAATCAACACAGACCAGGTACACTGAGTGTTGAAACTGCAACAGTTTTGTTCCTGCTTTACTTTGTGGTCTTCTAAAAATATTATTATGCTAAGTGTTATTCCCTTTACAACTCTGAACTTCTTCTTGTGTTGCTACCAACTGGCTAGCTCAAAACATCACAAAGTATTTTTTTTGCAAGTCACAATTCATTAATGTGTTTTTTTATATTCTTGCTAACATTTGCTTAAACTTTAATGTATCAGCTTTAAGTGTTCAGCCTTGCATGCAGGTATCATTTCTATATAGGAAAAGCATGGCTGCGTATCTTTTACGTTTAGGCCATTCTCTCATTGATTTTTCAGAGTATCTACTTATCTGGGTCATTTTCTTTATATTGCTGAAAAGCCTTTAAACTCCTTTTTTCAGTCACAGGCAAATATCAAATTAATTGTATTAAAGTTAATTGTATCACAAGCAAATATTCTTGAAATATGAGTGACCCAGAATATGTGTTATATGCTTCTATTTTCCTGGCTTATACTTTACAATTAAGTCATATTTCTGTTATTGCAGTCATATTTCCTGCAGTATTGTTGGTGCTTTCTATCGGGATTTCATGGATACACTCTGTAATGGATTATAGTCTTTTTCCACCTGCAGCTTTTACCCATAGCTATAGTAACGGACAATCTGATGTTGTCAAGCTTCATTCATTCTTTACTGATGGGTTCGGTTCCGATCCCTCTGAACTGACTCAGCAGTTATAAAAAGCTCGCACCAGCCAAAAACTCTTGAACTCAGGCTCTGCCCATACTGCCTCTCTTCCCATTACCTCAGATCTTGTTTGCCGTGTAGAAAACTGGATGCATCAGCCGGTGCTCTCAGCTAAGTGCTTAAAATTTCTTCTTGTTCTGATTATAATTGTTTAAGACTGTTAATTCCATACTAGTTAGTGTTGTTTGATACTTTTTCGAGTGAGTGACCCTTTTGGAGCTTTTTACCCCTTTTTTACCTTATGGGAATTCTGTTTTACCATTGCTGGTAACAGGCCTCTTCTTCCTTCTTACCGTTGGTAATCCTTAATACCATCATTGGTATTTTTTCTTGTGCTTCTCTTTCCTTTCCCTTACCCGTTTGGGTATTCTTCATATACCATAGTTAGTTGGTATATCCCTAAAAAAAATAATATATATATATATATATATATATATATATATATATATATGTGTGTGTGTGTATATATATATATATATATATATATATATATGTGTGTGTGTGTGTGTGTGTATGTATATATATATATATATATATATATATATATATATATATATGTATATATTTAATTGATCTCCTTCTATAATCTTTCTTCCTTTTCTACGAGCGAGTATGTGTGTGTGTGTGTGTGTGTGTGTGTGTGTGTATGTGTGTGTGTGTGTGTGTGTGTGTGTGTGTGTGTGTGTGTGTGTGTGTGTGTGTGTGTGTGTGTGCATGTCATGTGTGACTAACTGGATAACATGCCAGAGAAACAAAACGGGACATCTGGGTTTAAACAGTGTAAGGACTGTGGCAGAAAGATGTCGAACTCTGATCAGCAACTTTCTTGTGTCTACTGTCTAGGTGTCCCTCACTTGGTAATTCCTTGTAATATCTGTAAGGGCTTTAGCATCCAAACTCCTGCAGAGAGATGAAATAAATTCATTCTGAAAGGCTTGTTAAAGTGTCCTTTTGGTGAAGCTCTATCTGTGGTGGAGACTTCAAAATCTCCAAAGTCTGAAGCAAAAAAACTGAGCCATTCGGTACCATCTTCCCCAAAGGTACATAACACAAAATCTCAAAAATCCCAGATTCTGACAATCTCTTTGGAACCGAAGGCAAAAATAAAATGTCACTATCTTCTGCTCTGGCACCGAAGACAACAAAATTAGCATTGGTGCCGTCAACTCCTGAACCAACACAAACCACTTCGGCACTGACCACAACTTCAGCGCCGACAACTTCTCTGGCACCGGCAATAGTTGCATCTACCCATTTGGTTCCATCTTCTCCTTCTATAAAACAGGCCATGGTGCTGAAGGTTGATGTTTTAAATATTCTCCAGACTAGATATTACCCTTTAATAGCCCCCTTTTTGGGTGAGCAGCTGAGTCCCTTGTGAACAGACCAGAGTCCCCTTCGGGAATGTCAATCCATTCCTCCAGGAGTCTCTCAGAATTGGATGTAGTCAGATTAGTGGACCAGATTTTGGCAGCCAGAGGCCTTCCTGTACTCTCACAAACCTCCCTTCCTCCCGGAACCGAGGCTTACTCTCCCAGGACTCATACATATATTCCTCCTTCAACCTCCTCCCAGGTCTTGGAGCCCATTGCTTCGATGCTCCCAGTGCCAACTGCCTCGGTACTGATGGTGGATCTCACCTCGGTGCCGGAATCTACTCTGTGGTCTTTGGCTCCTTTGGAACCGTCGCACTCATGGGACCGAGGCTTGGCTGTCGGTTTTGAGATCCTTAGACCGGCTCTGATTGTTTCTATGGCTCCATCCTTGGCTGTCTGGATGATGATAGTTTCAAGTCCTCTCTCGGCTCCTACTCTGGGAGGCGGCTCGTCGGAGCAGGATGTGACCCTGGTTTCAAGGTTGTCTTTCTCAGTTCTGGGCTCCCATCCCTCTTCGGCTGGGCCTGCCTTCTAGATTATGGAGAGATTATGGAGAGAGTGGTAGCCTCAGCAGGCTCCCAGTTTGTTCCATCCCCATCAGAGTGCCATATATTTGTTCCCCTGGTTTGCACTGTCACAATCTGCTACGTCTGGACAGCGGGCACAAGAGCTACAAGATACCCTAATTCAGGGTCCCCCCTCTTTGGTGTCCTCCTCAGAACTTCACCCTGAGGAGCCACCCTGTAAGAGAATGTGCAAGTGGAAGCATCTGGTTTCTCCTGAAGAATCAGTCACTAAAGATACGGATTACGATGAAGGGGAAGGGTCCCCATGGCCACCTCCCTGAAGACATCCTGGAAATATTAAAACAGAGGGGTGACTGGAAGCCTTCAAACCTATCGTCTGAGGAATCTGTTTTCTTGCAAGCTTTTCATGCCCATCCATCTACATCTTGGGTAACCCCATCCACTGACGAACAAATCAAATGGATCGCTCAGCGAGAGTGAAAGGCTCCTGACACCATAGAGCCTATTGTTCGAGTTCGTATAAGATTTTTTCAGCCCCATTGGTCTAAGGGTCTAGCAGTGGATGCCATGGTGGTGGCAGTGGCCACTAAAAAGGAACTCGCCGAAGAGAGTTCAACTGTCCATCCTCCTAACTGAGAGCCACCGATGATGGACAGATTTGGGAAGTGGGTCTTTGCTTCATCGACCTTCGCTATTCATTCCTTGAACTTTTTGGCACACTTTACTAGACTCCAAAGGGATCTGATAACTGAGCTTTCAGACACCCTAGTAGGAGCAGTGTCTGACGAGATTTGAGATAAGGTTGCCTCTCAGCTTGCCACCCTGGAGTTGATCTCGAATTTGCCTATGTGGCTTACTGTGCATACAACAGAAGGGATGTCTAGAGCAGTTGGTACAGGCGTTGCCATTAGGCGCCATGCCTGGATGCGTTTGTGTGATTTTGCGGACCAATTCAAGTCTTCCTTTGTCAATGCGGCTGTTGATGCTACTTCATTGTTTGGCCCAAAAGTTAGAGACACATTAGTCAGGTGTGAAAAGGACAGGAAGACCTGCTGTGGGTGTGCATTTTTCCACTCCACAACAACCTTACTGTAGGAATCAGAGGAGTGGAAAAATGTGGTTCAAGAAGACCCAAGGGCCTTTTCAGACACACATGGTGAGTATTCCTCCCTAGGGCAGGAAGGAACTCTTCTGGAAGATGCCCCTCCCAATGCAGAGGGGGTCCACATAACCAGGGCTCCAGAGATTCCTTTTTTGGACAACCCTACCAGAGCTCCTGAGCAGAGACCCGATTGCTTAACTCTGGAAGCAGTCGGGGGAAGATTTTCTCTGTACCATTCAACCTGGCTCACAATAACATCGGATTCCTGAGTGCAGACAATAATTACCAGAGTTTACCGCATTCCCTTCGATCTTTTCCCCAAACCCCAAAAGCGAATCCACGATGTCCCACCCAGTCAGAGGGATCTAGCAGCACTAGAAGTTCAAAAGCTGCTTCAGAAAAGAGTCATCCAAGCAGGCCCACCAGACCAGAAAGGATTCAGATTCTACTCAAGATTCTTTTTAGTGCCAAAAAAGACAGCGGACTGGAGGGCAATTTTGGATCTCAGCCTATTGAACAAATTTGTGCAACATACAAAATTGTGGATGGTCACAATTCAGTCTATCCTTCCCTTTCTAGAGAAGGATGAGTGGATGTGCTCTATAGATCTTCAGGATGTGTATTACCACATAAAGATGGACAAGTGCTCCAGAAGTTATCTCCCCTTCCGGCTAGGAGTCAGTCATTATTAGTTTTGAGCACTGCCCTGCGGTCTCACCACAGCCCCCAGGCTGTTCACCAAATGTATGTCAGTTGTAGCAGCTCATTTGAGACTACAGGGATTCTGTATGTTTCCATATCTAGATGACTGGCTCCTCACCACCCCCACCAGGTATCTGCTGCTTTGCGCCATAGACTTTGTTCTACATCTTGCCGAAACTTTAGGCATTTCAGTCAACAAAGAGAAATCACAATTGTCTCCCATGCAGGATATGGAATTTATTGGAGCAAGACTAAATGCAATATTCTGTGTGGCTTCTCTTCCTCATCACAGATTGTTAAAGCTAAGATCACAACTACAAATGATCCTGTCTCAAAACAAAGTTCCTGCTCATCTGGTACTACAACTTCTTGAATCCATGGTAGCAAGAATAACATTAGCCCCCCTAGCAAGGTATCACATGAGTCTGCTTCAGTGGCTCTTGGCTTTGCGATGGTCACTTCTAAAGCACTCCATGTCCCATCCAGTCTTAATAACAAATCACTGCATAAAGGATTTATCTTGGTGGATGAAGCCAGAAGAAAATTTATGAAGTTATCCTTTTTCCCCTGTCTCAGCCTAAGGCCGTAGTGACCATGGACACTTCCCAGATCAGGTGGAGGGGCATTTTCTGGGGAAGACTGTCCAATGCACTTGGTCCCCACAAGAGGCCAATTTGCACTTCAGTGTCCTACAACTGAGGGCAGTGCTTTTAGCATTGCAAGCATTTCAGTCTGCCCTTACTTCAAGGACAATTGCTATCCAATCAGACAACATGTCCGTAGTCTAGTATATCAACAAACGAGGGGAACCAGATCCTACCCTATATGTCGGGAAGCTGTAAGAGTTTGGCAATGGGCAATTGGCTCCAACCACTTTCTGATAGCAACAAATATCCCGGGGAACTCCAACATAATTTTGGATGAACTGAGCAGGTGTATTCTTCTGCCTCACTAGCGGTCTCTCAATCCCAACGTAGTGATGAAGATCTTTTGCCGATGGGGTCAGCCTTGCTGCGATCTGTTTTCCCCTCCCATAAATTACAATTGCAGCAGCAACTTTGCCCTAATTTCCCTTCAATGGGAGTCCCCGAGAGATGCACATTTTCATGATTGGCCCCCGGGACTTCTATATGCCTTTCCCCCAATTCCACTAATTCCCTAGTTTCTGAGGAAAGCCCAGTGGTTGTGAAGCAAAGTGATTCTCATTGCACCTTACTGTCAAGTCTGGTTTCACTTTCTTTGGCCTCACCTGGTTCATCACCTGTGGACTCTGGATCCAACTCCGGATCTGCTGTCTCACCCTCAGGGCTTGGTGCATCCCAAAGTTCAACATCTCAAGCTGACGGCTTGGTTTCTCCAATTTCAGTAATTGCCAGGCAGAGCAACTTGTCCTCCCCAGTGCAGAAGATACTTCTGGCTTCCCATAAACCATCCAGCAGAAAAAATTACCTAAACAAATGGAAACGATTCTCAGTTTGGATGTGTACAAATGGCATTGATCCTTTCTCAACATCAGTTGATAAGGTCCTGGAATACTTAGCCACCTTATTTAAATTGGTAGCCTCAACGTCTACAATTAAGATTCATCTAGCTGTCATTTTGAATTTTCATAACGGTTTTGATGATCATTCATTGATGTCTCATCGTCTATGCAAAATTTTTCTTAAAGAAGCTCAGCATTTAAAACCCCCTTTCAAAGATCCGGTAGCGCATTAGGATTTAACCTTAGTCTTGCACTGCCTAGTTCGTCAGCCCTTCGAACCAGCAGCCACTTGTGACCTCATGTTTTTATCTTGGAAGACCCTCTTCGTAGTAGTTATCACGTCTGCTAGGAGAATTTCAGAGTTACAGGTTTTGTGTGTGAATCATCCATATATCATCTTCCACAAAGAAAGAGTATCACTCAGAACCAATCCCTCCTTCCTTCTTTCCTAAAGTCGTATCAGAGTCCAATATCAACCAGACCATAGACATACCAGTCTTCTTTCCAAATTTTTCAAGCAAAAGAGAGTACTGCTTGCATATGTTGGATGTCCACAGACAATTATGTTTTTATTTAGAACAAAATCATGTAGAAAATCAGAACAACTATTTCTATCCTTTTCAGGTACCAGACTGGGCAAACTGGTATCAAAGGTCACCTTGGCAAAATGTTTTAGAGACTGCATTACCTTTATATACAACCAGAAAGAACTCAAACTACCAACAAAAGTTAGAGCTCATTCTACAAGATTTGATTCCACTTCAGAGGCCTTCCATTCCAGAGCTTCTTTGGAAGACATATGTGCAGCTGCAACTTGGGTTACCCCACATACCTTTATCACACATTACAAATTAGACATGGTCTCCAGGGGAAGAGCATCCTTAGGCTCTATGGTGCTCAGGAATATTCTTCCTTAGGGCCACCCTGAATCTAAAGTAGCTGGGGACTCTGTCCCATCAGTCAAGAATGAATGAAGATTGACAACATCAGATAAAGAACTTATGTTCTTACCATAACGTTCAGTCTGTGTTGTCGATCTTCATTCATTCTTGACATCCCATCCTCCTGCCCCCTCCTAGAGCCTCCTGGAGGTTCAGAACTAGACCTGGGGTTTCATAGGGTTGTTCCTCAGACAGGGCTTCCGTATTTTCTTAACTGATAGACAAACTCGATCTAAGGTAATGGGAAGAGAGGCATATGGGTAAAAGCCTTAGCTTGAGAGTTTTTGGCTGGCGAGAGCTTCGTATAACAGCCCAGAACCGAACCCATCAGTCAAGAGTGAATGAAGATCGACAGCACAGATGGAACGTTATGGTATGAACATAACTTCTTTTTTTTAAAACTATATACTAGGACATATAGCTCTTTTTTCATCTGACCTTACCTTTTCTGACATTCTGGAGATACTTGTACTCATAACATCTTATCATCTTATATAGTCATTCTGCTGGTTATATTTGACTGACTCCTTCATTTATACAAAATGCATATTGTTGTAATTTATAAGTGGATAATGCTGTCTTTTATAGCTTTAATTAAGTTGTATGTATTAATACAGATGCAAAGTTTGTCTGGTTTCATATTGGTAATCATGCTGTTAGCTTATTCACTAGGGTCATTCTGTTTTTGTAATCACACCCATATAGTCTATGTGGTTCAGCTCCTTTTCAACTCTATTCCTTAAAGCTGTTAGAACTTTTCTTACAACATATCATGCCAAGCCAGTGACAAGTCATATGACCTTAAATCCCGTGAATATGTGGTATATTGACTGTAAGTGAATGTTATATTTTTTGGTTATATTCACACATATATTAAATATACATCATTATCGTCAGTTTATTCTCTTTCAAACTCTGTGCTTCAGTGCTTCAGTATGTAAGCAGGTTGTATATTTCTACAATATTCCTGGGCCTACAATAATATCTGCACCATGCATGCCCCCTTGTACATTACTGCATGCATAAATGTGTATCTATCTATATATATACATATATATATATATATATATATATATATATATATATACACACACACACACACACACACACACACACACACACACACACACACACACACACACACACACACACACACACACACATGCATAGACATGTGTGCTGAAGAGATATTTTTATGCACCATTGTAACAGTTTAGATATATATATATATATATATATATATATATATATATATTAACAGGAGATTAGCCTGCAAAACTTAAGAATAGTTGAGGTTAAGTTACTTTATAGGTGGGTCATAAACAAAAGATGTTATCTCTCAGTTTCAGCGCAGTAGCAGACACAATGTCTAGAGCTGGAAGTTTTTTGTATTGTCTTGAAAGAGAAGTAGTTACTAGGTTTGAGATGTAGAAGTGTTTTATTGTTTTATGACTTCCAGGATCTGCAATAATCTGAGAGATATGTATTTTTCATACAGAGATGTTAAGTTATGTTAGTTTCTGACAATGGGGGTTTAGCTTGGGAAATGAAAGTCAAGTGACAAAAAGTGATGTCATCCAAGCTAACCCATCAGTAATATTTTATATTAATTTAAGAACTCTCTCAGAGAGAGACAGGGCAATTTTATTTTGTCTTTTGCCAGGAAACATCCACTCACCTTCTGCACTTGCCTTGCTGTAAGTTTTTAGGACATAGTAACTCTTTTAGATTCAGATAGGAATGTAGTAAAGTATAGCTCAGATGTTTTCTTTATTTATTTGAGACTGGCCTGCAGTGTTGTTTTAAATCTTTCCTGTGATTTTGGACTCTGATGTAACTGATTACTTACTGAGTATTGTCTTGTTTTTCTATTATTTATTATTCAATATATTTAAAAAAATATGCACCAGGCACCCAAAGAGGCAGGAGAAAATGAAGCCACAAGCCTGATTGTGGAAGCAACAGCAGATTTATTCACATAAACGGCACACAATTCAACGCGTTTTCATCCACTGGACTTCTTCAGATGTAGAAATAAATGAATAACAAGCTGTGCCTACCTATATACCTCTCCCAATATTTAATAAGATAATCATTTAATTAGAACAATCATTTAATTAAAACCAATTAAAATCTTGATACCCAGCATATTCATAGTATTCATAATGGCCGTAAAACCTAATAGCTCCACACAAATAGAACATACTACTTATGTCCATATAAACTTTGTAAAAATATATAAAAAAATATATATTATTTAAAAAAACTGTTTTACATTGAAATAAAATATATAATCCTACTACAAAAGTAATCATACTACAAAGATCATATATATGATATGTAAACAAATAAATAAACTACAAAAAAAACTACAGAAGAACTTGCAAAAACAATGTATACACTTGCTTTATAGTTTTGCAACTCTCATTTTTAAGATAGGGGTGACTGAAATGTGTTTGTTGAGCCCTGGGAATCTATTGGCTTCCAACAACAACTGCCAGAATATTTCTCTGACCTCTATCCTGTTTTCCCAAGGGCCCCCCTCATATCCCATTGAACCATTTCTACGACGAAAAAAAACATTTTGCTTGCGGACATATCATGGTCTGTTTAAACAAGGCGTTATTGGTATCTTGATCTCTAATAGCATATAAATGCTCATAAAACTTTCTTCTAAATTTACGAGTAGTTTTTCCAGTATAAAATGCACCACAGGTTTTGCATACGGCTAGATAAATCACACCTTCACTGTTGCAATTGGAAAAACCACTACTCCTAATCTGATATTCTCTTTGTAAAATATGTACAGAATCCTGTCTAAGTATGTAAGGGCATTGTGCACAAGACCCACTTTTGAAGGTTCCCAATTTCTTACCTGAAGTAATAGTACCATTGTCCTCCAGTAATTCCTTAAGATTTCTTCCTTTTTTATATGTAAATCCTAGTGTATTTTTAAACAAAGCATCCAACTCGGAATAGCGACTAAACCTGCTCCAATGTTGGGTGATAATGTTTTTAACCTTAGATGTATTCTGGTTATAAAACATAACATAATTACCCCCAACAATTCTTGAATTCTTTGCTTGTGATGGTAACCCTGAATGTTGTTGGGTACCCTGTATGTCTATTGCTACTACCACACTAGCATCTCCTGTTCCCAAAATAGGGGCAAACCTGCCCGTTCTCCCATTTTTGACTTTCGTCAAGACTTCTTCTATTAAGTAATTAGGATATTTTCTAGATATAAACATTTCTTTAACTCTCTGACTTTCTTGCTCAAAATCCAAATCAGAAGAAGTCATCCTACAACTGCGGACAAATACTTTACCAGTTCCCACCCGTTTAAGCAGATGAGAAGCATTGTCAAGGGACATTTTGTCCCCAGTTGTAGGATGACTTCTGATTTGAATTTCGAGCATGAAAGTCAGAGAGTTAAAGAAATGTTTATATCTAGAAAATATCCTAATTACTTAATAGAAGAAGTCTTGGCAGAAGTCAAAAATGGGAGAACGGGCAGGTTTGTCCCTATTTTGGGAACAGGAGATGCTGGTGTGGTAGTAGCAATAGACATACAGGGTACCCAACAACATTCAGGGTTACCATCACAAGCAAAGAATTCAATAATTTTTGGGGGTAATTATGTTATGTTTTATAACCAGAATACATCTAGGGTTAAAAACATTATCACCCAACATTGGAGCAGGTTTAGTCGCTATTCCGAGTTGGATGCTTTGTTTAAAAATACACTAGGATTTACATATAAAAAAGGAAGAAATCTTAAGGAATTACTGGAGCACAATGGTACTATTACTTCACGTAAGAAATTGGGAACCTTCAAATGTGGGTCTTGTGCACAATGCCCTTACATACTTAGACAGGATTCTGTACATATTTTACAAAGAGAATATCAGATTAGGAGTAGTGGTTTTTCCAATTGCAACAGTGAAGGTTTGCTTTATCTAGCCTTATGCAAACCCTGTGGTGCATTTTATACTGGAAAAACTCCTTGTAAATTTAGAACAAGGATTTATGAACATTTATATGCTATTAGAGTTCAAGATACCAATAATGCCTTGTTTAAACATACCATGATATGTCCGCAAGCAAAATGTTTTTTTTCGTCGTAGAAATGGTTCAATGTGATATGGGGGGGGGGGGCTTGGGAAAACAGGATAGAGGTCAGAGAAATATTCTGGCAGTTGTTGTTGGAAGCCAATAGATTCCCAGGGCTCAACGAACACATTTCAGTCACCCCTATCTTAAAAATGAGAGCTGCAAAACTATAAAGCAAGTGTATACATTGTTTTTGCAAGTTCTTCTGTAGTTTTTTTGTAGTTTATTTATTTGTTTACATATCATATATATGATCTTTATAGTAGGATTACTTTTGTAGTAGGATTATATATTTTATTTCAATGTAAAACAGTTTTTTAAAATAATATATATATATTTTTATATATTTTTACAAAGTTTATATGGACATAAGTAGTATGTTCTATTTGTGTGGAGCTATTAGGTTTTACGGCCATTATGAATACTATGAACATGCTGGGTATCAAGATTTTAATTGGTTTTAATTAAATGATTGTTCTAATTAAATGATTATCTTATTAAATATTGGGAGGGGTATATAGGTAGGTATAGCTTGTTATTAATTTATTTCTACATCTGAAGAAGTCCAGTGGACGAAAACTCATTGAATTGTGTGGCGTTTATGTGAATAAATCTGCTGTTGCTTCCACAATCAGGCTTGTGGCTTCATTTCCTCCTGCCTCTTTGGGTGCCTGGTGCGTATTTTTTCTGGTTCTTGGTTTTGTGGCACCTATTCCTTTGGAGATTTTTTGGTTAAATATATTTAAACCTTTTAATTGTGGCTGGTGTGCTTGGAGATATTTACGCTCTTAGCGTACTTGCATATCTATTTGATGACACTATACAGAACACTCCTAAATAGCCTTGCTCTTGGTCAGACTACCCTTTGGATTAATAGTAACATTACACAGTAGGACTGGACAACCTGTGTAAGGGCCTTAAAGTAGCTGATAAGAGTTAGTGGTGGCAGTCGTCTGGGCAGAAGGGGGCATAGCTAGTAAACGTATAGCAGCCTTTCCCAGGTGTGTGTGTGTGTGTGTTTGTATATAAATCAAATCTCAAAGTGTGTGTGTCAGTTACTTGGGCAGGGAAATGAAACACTGGTTGAACAGAGAGGGTACTGGAAGCCTTAGCTTGGCCACTCAGCTAAGATCTAAACTCTATAGCTGTAGCAGTGGGGAGTCTTATTGGGGATCTGAAGAAGGACGGAGAAACCAGCCCCATACTGCCTATAATCTCCGTGTGCTCTTAAGGGAAATTGCACTTTACTGTGCGTGTACTTGTCATCCTTCCAGTGTGTATGTTCTCCACTGTTGCCACTGGTGAGGATTGAGGCTCCTTGATTACTGGGCCAATGTAGGGACATCACAACACACACGTGCACACACACACACACACATATTATATATATATATATATATATATATATATATATATATATATATACACACACATACACACACACACACACACACACACACACGGGTCTAACTGAAAACGCCGAAAGTCCACAACGCCGACATCGAGAACACTGACACCGGAAGATCGACAACGGAAATGATCGAAAGTTGAGAATCCCGATGCTGAGACCACCGACATGTTAAGGTAAGTGTGCGATAAGGACAGACGTTAGGGTCAGGGTGTGGGTAAGGTAAGTGTGTGATAGTGACGGACGTTAGGGTAGGATGCGGGTCAGGTAAGTGTGCGATAGTGATGGACTTTAGGTTTAGGGGCGGGTTAAGTGAGTTAGGGTTAGGGTGCAGGTAAGGTAAGTGTGCGATAGTGACGGACTTGAGGGTTGGGGCGGATTAAGTGAGTTAGGGTGCGGGTAAGTTAAGTGTGCACTAGTGACGGACCTTAGGGTTAGGGTTTGGGTTAAGGTTAGTGCATAGATAGTTGTGTATGTAAGGTTTAGTGTAGGTTTGTAAGGTTTTTGGTGTGCTTGTGTTGTGTGTGTGTGTGTTTTTCGGGAAAGGTATTTGTTTTGTTGATTGTTGGGATTGTGGTTTGTCGGGCATGTGAAGTTTCGTGTTTTTGAACTTTCGGTTTTGTCGTGTCGGTTATTTCATTGTCGGTGTTTTTGCGTGTCGGTGTTATCAGCTAGACCCATATACACATACACACAAACACTGATATACATGCATTATATGTAGAACTGCGATATTTAGCATTTTAAGGCCAAAATTTTAACCTGACATATATAGGGTGATGTGTGATTTGCTGTGTTGCATTAGAACTGAATCTTAGAATGGGCTTTCACACAGTGACTGTATTTTGCTGTTTACTTCACTCGTTAGTAATGAGAAGAGTATGCTGTACATTTGGAATAAAAATCTTGAAATCCACTAAAATTATGAGCTTACGGTTTAGTTGATAAACTTAGCCTCATAATGTTGGCAGTTTTAATAGTGCTGGTTGGAAAATATTCATTTCTTTGCACCACATCATCAGCATAGCACCTTACTTTACAAATGCTAGTAAACCTCCTGCTTTGTATCCTGCTGGATGACCTCATTACCCCCTCACTTGCCCCACCTGCATATTCAGATCCACATATAAGCATTCTAACAAATCTTTTGGAATCCACTTCAGAAATAACTGTTTCCATTTTCTCTACCTCATACATATGCATTAGTTGATTACATTTCTTTAATTAAGTGTTGCTGAAGTTTGTTTCTAGTATGTCATCATTTGTCAATAATAAATGCTTTTTGAGTAAGGACTTGCACTTATCATTGTATCACAGAATTAATAGACCTGAATCAGTATTTGAAATGAAATTTACTGGTACAGGTTGCACAAAATTGCAAAAACTGACATAGTTCACAACTCAGGTCTATTTTGTAGGCAGAACTTTGACTTCAGTAGCTTATATTCCACATTTCTCAGAACGTTTCTATACTTTTTATCTCTAAGACTGCTTTATACAATATAGCTTTGGATATGTGAATTAAGTAAAATCTATACATTTGTTTCAGTGTATTTTTATTTCACTTTGGTATTTTCCACATTAAAGCACAGCTATAATTAAATCTGTATTGGAGATGGGACGATTTTTTGTATCACTATATTCTGTTATAGCTGCCATATTACACTTTATATAAAACCAGAGAAGTCCATCATGATTGTTTCTATACATTTTCTTACTGTTAAAAACCTCTGGGACTTACGGTACTACCTTCACTGTTTACTCTGCTTTCCTGCTCATAAGAAATATGAATGATGCACGTTCTGCCTGTTAGGAGTTTTAAGGCAGCCCAAAATAGCTGGAAAAGTGATACAAAATCCCCAAAATGCACAGAAGTTTGGACTGATGTACAGTATTTACTTTGGCTTCCTGAAATTAATGAAGAGCATTTTGTTGAACTGTTTTATACCACTGCAATGATCATAGCCTCAAACTTAGGTCGTAGTTCCCTTCCATAATTAACAGCTTTCATTCCTACATAGACTTTCAAGAACATCTACTTACCACAGTTCAGCTGAAGTACTTCCTTACTAAAACAGTTATTTAACGTTTTTCCCCCACCCCCAGAAGTGGTCCTTAATTATATATGTGAGTAAAGACACTTCCTTCAGTTTCTAATCATCTGTGTACGTATTGTAAATGTTAATATAGGTTATTTCACCTTCCCCTCCACCATTACTTTAAAAATATATTAATCACTTGTTGTGAAGTTAGGACTATAGAGTATTGTGATTGGATCACTGATCATAACCTGTTTATTACATTTTTGAGACATGGGTATCAAGATATTCACCTCGAGTGAAGCTTGAGGGGTGAACCTTGGCATCCATCTGTCAAAAACATAACAAAGAGTTATGATCAGAGACCCGAGCATACTTCTTTGTAGTCCATGGAGCTTTACCTGCTCTATGTACTGTTCCAGTGACCAAAAAAAGTTAAGTGTTTTGCTGCCTTTCAGTGCCATAAAGCACTTAGCCACTTGCCAAGCACTATCAAGGAAGGTAGAGTAACACAGTCACTTACATTTACACTCACCTTGCCATGCCTCTAAACTGTCCAGATTTTCACAGAATGTCAAGAGTTTTTCCTTAGTTGTGTGGTCTTTTCTCCCTAAAGTCCGTTGTTTTCAGACAAATCACGGAGGATTGAAGTCACTGAATAGTGACATAAATTTGAGTTTCAGAGTTTGTATCCTTCAGAGAAAATGCAGGTGAACACACATCCTATTATTCTAGCTACTTTCTAAGTTTGTAAGAAGAAGAGACACCTTATCAGTATGGGCAGCAGGCAAAACCAAATCTTTTATTCTGCTACTGTCATTTGGCTGGTCCGTACTGGCAGATTTTAATGCCTAGCCAAAGACCCGACCATAACAACTTAAGCAGGGGATGCTCAACATTTGTTAAGATTGGGTCTTGCGCCACTGTAACTCTTAACTGATTCGTCTTTTTTTGAATATTGGTACATAATCACTGTGCTCCATGCATTATATTTTAATTACCTAGAAAAAAAATCTCTTTTTTCTCCCTTTTTTACACCTTTCCTTCCCTGTAGGAGTAACTGCTAAATCTCCACACATTTTTTTCAAAATAAGACTATCTATCTGTAAACAAACTATTGAATCATTCTTGTAACAGCCTCTGTTTTATGCCATACTGTCATAATGTGTATCTCTAGTTGTTTAATTTGTCTCCCCCAATATATTTTTTGCATTTTTTATTGTTTTTTGTAAAATTAAGCTGTCGAGTTTAAACTGCCAGGAAGACACTTAACTGGGTCTGCACAGTGCTCTAGTAATCAAGTTTAAACTTGGATTGGTGCACTGTCCCAGTAATCAGGTTTAAAATAAATAGATTTTATAGCTCAATAATCTGATATGTGAAACTCAGCCCGTGTATTCATTTCTACATTCGTTTATCTATTATTTTTGGTATATTGATATGTCTGCAAGTCTGACTGTCAAAATATATGTTTTTAAAAAAGTTGCAGTTGAACTTTAAGAATACTAGTTAAATAAGAATAGTGCTTCCTGTTAGATGAATCCTGTGCGATTTCCGTGTCAAACACTGCAGTTGATGACTATTAACTGGAAGACAGTGAGAAATATGACTTGATCTGGATGCACAAGTCTAACTTCACTTTTCTGTGCTTGCAGTTTAAGATTTTCTGTTAAGTACTTCAATGGAATACTGTCTACATAATTTATAATGCTCCGTCTCAAGGGATTTCACATCCAGATTGCCTGCCAAATGATACAAAGAGGTCATTAACATGTCTACAAAGGAAACATGTTTTAAACCTTTTGCCTTCACCACTGGAAAGGAATATACATCTCAATCAGTGATTTTTTTCTTCATCTTAGTATGTCTTTATCTTTAAAAAAATATATATATTTGAAAAAATATATATATTTGAAAAGATCTCAGCAGTGACTGCTAAAAATTCTAATGTTTGGGACAGTTTTGTTGATCTAGTATTAGTATATTGCGCTCCTTTGTAACAGTGGGCATTAAGAACAATCCTTGACAATGTTTTGATGCCTGACAGTAGTAGTACATTTTAGACAGAAGGGATGTTTAGTCTGTTGATATTGAAGAGCTCCTTGTAATAAACTTGTTTCCCTTTTCCCTGTCCCATTCTGAAAGGATCTTGTATAGCACAAGTGTGACAATGTTGGAGATGTCTTAACGCAGTTCAATAAAGATATTTTAAAAGAGCACATGGAACTTACCTCAAAGCCTATACCTTTAATTTCTATTATCCTTTAACCCTCCCCCAAAACAGATGCTACCAAATGTGTTTTTATGGATGGGTGAGGTAAAAATCTTGAATTTAAATAATGGAACGCAAGCCTACAGAATATTACTGTACAGGAGAAAACTTCCAATTGCATTCCATGCTAGAAATCGGATTGTGGCTGAGATGAATGCCACACTTGGAAATGCAGACCCTGGCTTCTCATTTTTGCTTGATAACTTGTAAATTTAGAGGTCTTTGTACAACAGAGTGATACTGTACCGCAGTATAACTTCCATTTGTGCTGTCCTGCAGTTTATAGCCTTGATTCAAAGTTTGCACCACATAACTGTCTGCTTAGAAAGTAAGACACATGCCTTAGCCATATGGCTTAAGTTAGTGTAAGACTTAAACAGTTCTGCTTTTATTTCTACCAAGGAAAATTCTTCTAGGTTATGACCTTTTTTATTTAACCAGTAATTATAAGATATGTATGACATGGTGGGCATTGCAGGGACATAACAGACCACCTAGATGTGTTGTGAGGCACTGCAGGTAGGCATATGCATGCATACTTACATATTTTTCACTATCTTTGAGCCTGACTACACAGACTGGTGGCAAATTTATAGATCCCCATACAGTCATGAAAGCTGGTTTTAAAAAAGGCTAGGCAGTTACACTGTTTGTTGGGTAATGTGAGTTTATTCTAAATACACTGAATTTGTTTAAACAGGTATCTGTATCACCAGCAGGTTTTCTTTATGTTGTGGTAAAGATTTGGGTCCTTAGATTGGGTATTGGTGGTATTCAAACCCATACCTCTGTATCCAAGTAATGTCCCCATGTAGAACAATTTAGGAGAGAGAGCAGACCAGATAGACAGAGCTATCAATCTTATTGTGCAACATATGAAGATCATGACCAAGATTTTCTTGATCAGTATGCATTGTAGCTTTCCTAGTTGGCATGATTTTGGAGAGGTACATACCAAAGGGAACATTTGTTATAGGCCTGATAAGGGATAAATAATGGGACACAATAATTTCCTTATATCTAGAGTGCATGTCTTTGGTAATTACTAAGGACAAGTAGAACAATTTTTATCTGCATTTGATTCATGACGCCCAGATAAGTTTATTGTCCACACATGTGCTCCAATCCCTAATAACAGTTTCTCCTTTGAGAGGGGGGTATCAGGGATGTGAATTGAGCAGGGGTGTTTTTATTTGCCAAAAATTACTGTGCACTATTTTTTCACATTGAGTTCAAGCCTGTTGATAATACATCAAATACACGTGATAGGTCTTTTCTACCAAATCCTATAAACTTCTTTGTAAAGACTACTGATGCACTGAACAGTGGCAAATATGTACACACTGCCAGCTTTGATATAGTTACAGCTGTACAACTTTGAACTTGTTTATGTGTTGCTAGCAGCAGAGCTCTTGACACCACTGAGTTTGCCATCATCAGAAAATGTTTCCATACACCTCTGTCATCAGCTTTGACATCAGAATGGTATGTGCCAAAGACTAAGGGGGTCTAAAATAGAGCCCAGCAACATACGTTTAGTGGCAGGTCTTTTGAAGGATAATGTACCACCACCTCTTATGGTGTGGGCCTCCTTGAGAGCCCACTGGTTCTCCAGTGGGTTTCATAAGTGTTGATATAAAGGCAGAGGAGCTTTTCAACAATACCACAGTGAGAGATAGTGCCAAAAGCTGTAACTAGATAATATACATCTGTGGTTTAAAACATTTAAAATATATATATGATACAATGTCAAAGCTAGTTTAGCTAGTGCTCTATAAGTCTTAGGGTTTGTTTTAGGTATTATTTGGTTTTATTCAACAAGTCTCTTTCAATGTTAAGAGCCTGTAAAGTGTTAATATATAGTAGTTTGTAGTTTTCTTCTAATATTTTCCTGTTTGTTTGCAACATTTGGGTATCTAGAGTGGAGAAGTGGTCAAGTACATTAAGTGTAATGATACCTGACTTTTCTGTTATAGTAGCTGCTGTGCTTCTGTTCGTGTCTATTGTATTGCCTGTTACAAGAATATTTTTTGCTGTACTTAGAAGAATATTGTCAGGATACTTTTTTGCTTGCTACTGCGATACTTTTAGTAACTAGTTTACTACTGTGTTTTTCTACTTTTTCTACCCTCTCTTCTTTACCTTATAAACTAACTTTAAGTGAAGTTATTGGGTATCTTTTTTTTTCCAGATTTCAAGTATTGCTCTTGTAGCGTAGGCTCCCCCCACCTTGCAGTGCCTTTTTAAGTTTTAAACCTTCTACAGCTGTAACCTGATTGTGGCCCCATCCAAAACATCAACTAAAGGGATTCCCCACTCTCACCTGTGTTCAAGATTTAAGAAGGCCCAAGGGAATTTGACAAAAAAAACCCCAGAAAAATCTACTACTGTATTGTAAAGAAAGTGATTATACTCTTTAAATATATCAAAGTACTGGCTTTTTCAGCTAAACTGTCTAGTTTCTATGGCAAGCACAGCTTGCTGGGCGGGTTTGTTTTTCCCCTCTCCTCCCTCATAGTCCGAAACAGCAGACTAAGTTTGTGATTCCTTGCACTAGTTTTTATTTTCACTATAGCTACACTTGTAGATAGGTAATTTTATTTTTTTTTATTTTATTTTCCATTTATTTACTGGGTTAATCTGACTGGACACAAGGTGACCATTTTCAGCGGAGGCCCAGGGAGAAAAGCTCCAAATACATAATAAAAAATTGTAAAAAATAATTAAAAAAATTATATAAATATAGCTATTTTGTACAAAGAGCATAGAACATATAAAAGGAATAAAAATCAGAGTTTTACAATGATGCAGCATACAGTAGTTAGAATATTGAGAAACAATTTAACAAGATATTATACAACAAATATAGAATTGCTTGAACATAAATTAAAAAAGAAGTTTCCATAGACAAACAGGGTCATACGCTAGACATCGTAACTAGAAAGGTGGCCTAAACACCTGGTTCACAGTACTATGCACTATGTGAAACTACACAGTACACCTGTGATCTGGGGATGTTGAAAGTCAGGAACAGACGAAATTAGTGTGGTTCTGTACAGGAACATATCCAAGTTTTGAAAAGGAGATCATTTAGTAGGGATTTGAAAGTGCGTTTACTATTTAAACATCTAATGTCAGGGGGTAGAGAATTCCAGGCCTTAGCAACAGCACAGGAATAAAGAGATTGGCCTGAGCTAAGTAAGCAATTGGTAACAGTCAGTAGGGTGGTATTGGAAGATCTTAGTTGACGCGTAGTATTATGGAAGGTGAGCAGACCAGAGAGGGCAGGTATTTTATTTGGTTGGTATAGCAGTTGGTGGGTCAGGAGAAGTTGATTGTACTTTAGTAGGTTAGGGAGTTCTAACAATCCTAGTTGTCTTAGGGAGAGGCAGTGATGAGAGTGAAACTTAGCATTGGTTGCAAAGTTTGAGATTTTATTGTAGCAGGTAGATAGTTTCAGAAAGTCAGATTTGTTTAGGTTAGTTAGAACTGGGGAAGCGTATAGTAAGGTGGAGAGTAGATGGGTGCTAGAGATAATGATTTGGGATTCCTGTGTGAGGAAGCTCTTGCCGCGGTAGAGTGAATCTAGGTTTTTATAAACTTTGGCAATTGGTTAGTGCTATATGTTTGTCGAATTTCTTTCTGGTAGCCACTAGCACGGGAATTAGTGTCAGCCTTACCCTTTTCATCCATCCATCCTCAATTCCTTTTTCCCATTTTGCGCATGGGGTCAGGGTGTCAGTTCTGCAGTGACAATCATCTTGAGCCAAGGTTTACACCGCTGGGTGGCTAGCCCTACCACGGGGCCTTACACTTTATTCCTGCATAATATATGCTAAAGGTTTTTCAACTACTGTTGGTTATGAGTACCTGATTGTTTTTCTTGCCGCACAGAGTCTCTGAACTAGGTCAGAACTTAATTGCCATTCCTGCGAGATTTTTCTGCGGCATACTCCTTCTTTTCCTTCCAAAATCTATGTCCAACCTTAAAACTTCCTTCAGTCTCTCTTCCCTAGACAACACCATCATTCATGCAGACTCCCATACCAAACTTCTAGGAATTACAATTGACGATCAACTGAAATTTGACCATCATATCTAACAATCCATGAAAAAGACCAATCAAAAACTCTATTTACTGTATAGAAACAAAAATATTCTTATCCATCACCTCGAGGACTTCACTTGCTCAAGCCTACTTCCTCCCCTGTGTACTCTACTCTTCCCCTATATTTATCCACCTCCAAGCAAATCTTTTAACCAAACTTACAACCAGATAGCTAGATTTGCCTGTAACTTCCCTTACAGATCCCATCACTGCCTTGCCCTTAATCAACTACAGTGGCTTGAATTCCCTCAACTCCTCCAACTTTCTCAGCTACAGATGACACATTCTCTACTTTACAAACATGCTGACTGTCCCTCCCTGTCCACCCTTCTGTCCCTGTACAAACCTTCACAATATCTCCGTAGCGCTGACCAACTGCTACTTGACACCTACATGCCTATAAAAGCAATAGGCAGATTACTTTATAAATACTCCATATCTCAAACTTGGAACAGACTCCCAACTAATATACATTCTGTCCAATCTTCGATCCATTTCAAATCAGAATTGAAAAACTACCTTGCTAACTCTCCCTCCTGCACCTGTCACCACCCTACTTAACATATACTCCCCCAGTCAATAGACTATAACAATTCTTCTCTCCTTACATTAATATAATTTTATAATAGCTAGTACTGTGGTACCTTAGTTATGCCGCTGGGCAATACTATACTGGAATCTCATATTTTTTCATTCTTAGCTACTATACTTCCCACTCCCCTCCTCTCTCTTCTCATAACTGTTTTCTTTCACTTTCTTGATTCTCCTAAACATTCCTCCCCACCCCTTTACTTCACCCCTTCTATTTAATACTTCTTCCTCTCTACCAACTTGGTTTAATCATTAAAGATATTTTTGAGACTTATTTTTTTCTGATGCCCTATTGTAAATCCACATTTTTACTCTATGTTTCTACCTCATTTTTTTGTAGCTGTTCCTTCAACTGAATTCGATCCTTTTTTAATTTCCATTATGCCATGAATGTATGTAGTTATTTATTCATATTCACATTACTTATAATGTAACTTTGTTATTGTTAGTTTTTGTTTGTGTAGAGGTTTTCTTCTCTGGTCTCCACTGAAAATGGGCCACCAGCACAGGTGGACCAAGCCGGTTAACAAAAGACTAACAAATAAATAACTAAATATGTAATTAGCAGATGGTGTGAGAGGTGCAGGGGACTTAACTCCCTGCAAAAAAGAAGTTTTAAAACTTTTGTATTTTTTAAACGTGTCCCACTCAATTACTTAAGTTTCAAGCACATTTGTTTGAGTGCTTGGTAACATGATGCTTGGTGTTTCGAAGACCTGTAGTAAATAGTAGATTCCTGTATATAGATATATTTATAGATCTGTGTGTAGATATGCTTTTTTTGCAATCATCAGTGTAATACTACATTTGCATTGAATAAATTGGACTGAAACCATCAAAAAGGAACACTCCACTGAACCTACTGAATTCACAATGTAAACCATTTTTTAGGCAGGACAAGCTCCACTGTGCCCCTCACACCATAGCAGCTATATGCATATACATACACATGCATATGTACAGGGGTGTAGCTAGGATTTTCAAATTTGTACTCACAGCTCTCAAACTGCTACCCCCCTCCCCAGCCAAGCTACGGCCATTCTCGTAATTCACGGTTCGCTCTTTTAGTGTCGATGAAGAGGCATTCGCTGTAATGCCTCTTCAGTAATATAATATAAATTCACTCAAACTCGGTTCCTTGAATTGAAAATTAACCTGAAGTGTCAGTTCTTTGAAAAATGCAGCATGGTAGTTGGGGCAGAGAATTTATGCTTTTGTTTTCTGTAACTAAGGTACAGGTTTTGAGCTTGTGTAAATTACTAACCACCTGCTACCCCTAACTAGGAGGTTTCATTCACACACACACACCCCTACCTACCTCTTAGTGCAAGAAATATGGACAAAGCCTAAAATAAACAGGGACAGATATTAAATAATGCTCGCGTGAACTTAGAAAGTTGCTAAAATAACAGGATTTGTGCTAGTATGAGAAAGTTGCTAGAATAACAGGATTTGTGCTAGTATGAATTTTTCTAAAGGACATGAAGTCTGAAACTCAAATGTCTGTCATTATTTAGCAACTTCAGCCTTCAATGATTTTCTAGAAAAATCACAAAATTTATGAGGAACAGACAAAAAATATGGGGCAAAAATCTGGACATTCTGCAACATTTGGACAGTTGAGAGGTATGCTACCTACCACACACACACACACACACACACACACACACACACACACACACACACACACACACACCTCTCAACCTCTTAGAGCAACAAACTCATAAATAAAACTGAGGCAAAGGCCCAAAAATAAGGACATTTTTTTAAATATTGCTCTTATAAACTTAGAAAGATAATAGAATAGTAGTAGGTCTTGCATTAGTACGAATTTTCTGAAAGGTATGAAATCTGAAACTCAAATGTCTGCCATTATTTTCTAACTTCAGTCTAACAATTTGCCACTAATTTGCCAGAAAACCGCAATTTTATGAAAAACGGACCAAAAATGTGATGTATTTGCCAGACAATACAGCTGGGAACCTGTCAAAGAAGGGACACCATTTTAATATGAGCACAGTTAACTTAGAGCAGCTGACAAAATTAGAGAATCTACATGCATTTCTGAAGTTTGGATATTCCTAATTCTATAAAGCGATTTATTTGCACATACTTCTCAACCTCTTAATGCAGGAAATCTGGACAAGGCCAAATATATTGGGGGAACATACAAACAGTACTAAAAATTGACCTTGTATAAACTTAAGACAGTTGCTAGAATATCTAGAATATCAGGTCTTGCTTTAGCATGCATTGTTCTGAAGATTATGACGTCTGAAACTTAACATCGGTCATTATTTAGTGACTTCATTCCTAAATGATTTGCCAGAAAAAGTTTTAATTTTGCATTTTACAGCACGAACACCAATAAATATCTGCTAAACAAAGCAATGCAGTCTCACAATGAAACTAGACTTAGAATTAAAACTTCTCTGCCCTTGAAACTCACATTCATTGAAACAGCATTGAAACCCACATTCAAAGAAAATACATTTTTCTAGTGGCAGATAAAGATTAACTTTGGGCTGTTTTCAAATCATAGGCCCCTGGCACATGAAACATACACGTGGTCTTTGATACACCTTCCATCATAAAAGTCTACTCAAACTTCTACAGTCCACCAGTATCAGTAAATATGCACAATCTCTGAACTAGTAAAAGCCATCTACATAATTCCACATTAGAGAAATCTGTAACTAATGAAGAGGCTGCTGCTAGCAAACAACTTTATATTTCATGGTTTCATCTACAAATAATGTGCCTGTTGCCCTTGAGGAATAAATTGCCTATGTTGCATTAAAAACATTGATACGCCAGTAATATTGCAATAGGGAATGGATGGCAAACTGATAACAGGTTCATAGTTACTACTAGATATCTTCGCCAAAACAGACTACATCATCCACCCCCCTTTACAACACAGTACAGTATCAGCAATGCATCTACCTACTGTGGGAGAAGAACCCACAGCCTTCTGCATCAAAAGCAAGTACACTACCTGTTGTGCTATTAACAGTACAAGCAGACTCTGCATAAGCACTAAACTTAAGTTCCCCTGCAGCTCTCAGCTCCTTGTAAAATGTTGACACTCAGCTGTATCTCTGAACTTTGCAGCACAAGAAATCTGGAAAAAGCCAACATTTATTGGGGACAAAAGCCCAAAAACAGGGACACATTTTAAACATTGCTTGTATAATTTTGAAAAGTTGCTAGAATAAAATGCTGTGTTATCACCATGCATGTCTTGAACCCAGAACCATATGCACTATAGTCAGTGCAACATACCACTATGCTAAATCAGCAGTTTGAAAAATAGGAAGACAAATTTAATGGCTATCATTTAGATAGCTCTCAACTTCTTAGCACAACAAACCTGGACAAACAAAGTCAATAATGAGGGAATACAAATTCAGTTCTCACTTCACACCTTAGCACAAAAAACCTGGACAAACATCAAAAACAATAATGGGAGAAATGCAACTTCAGTTCTCACCATAGCTCACAACCATTAAAAAAGCAAATCTGAACAAAGTTCAGAAATGGTGGTGGTTAGGGACTTTAGGCTGTTTTTACCCTGAAGCAAAGGTACAGGATTTGAGCCTGAACACCTATAGCCAGCAGGTGTAGTATGTGGGGGCATTTACACACACACACTGCATGTCTCTTTAAATTTTAACTTGGGTTTTAATTTATTTTATTAATTTCAATTAATGTTAATTGTAACGAATTTTAATGACTGAAAACCTGTGGTATAAAATGTGCCTGAAGGTAGTTACCGACATTCTGAATAAGTCCCCCGAGTGAGATAAAAGTGCTTAATCTTGGTTTTGTGGAGTTTTATTTATTAATAAAAGATATATATTTTGGAACTCTTGTTCTTCCATGCCATTTGGTTGTTATTGACTTCCTTCACCATAAACATCATCTGCGACCTTTCTTCTTTATCCTCAAACTTTTACCAACCACCTCCTCCACACTACACACATTTTCCATCTTCCTTCCTACTTCTCTGAGCCACCACTATGCCTGTACCAGAAGCAGGATGTCTCACAACAAGGATAGTCCCCGCTTGCTAATGAGTAGGGGAAGTTCCCCAATGTTTTGGCCAAATTTCCCCTGGTAATAGAAATACTGCCTCGGGTATGCCCTGAAAAGAGGCTACTAACCTCGTGGGACTAACCTTGTCAACCCAGGTTAAATAAATAAAAATGTTTTTTCCCTCCCTCTGTGAATATTAAAGAAAATAGGTAGGAAGGGCTTGCAACCAGTCACAAATATTTTATTTTTGCTTTGTTTGTTATGTGAGTTCATGTGTTTAGATGTTTTATATCATCAAGCTGAAATTTTTGTGAAGTTGAGTTGTGGCTAAAAAAGTGAAGTCAAGCTGACTAGCTCTGGGTTTTAAGCTCTAACATGTATTTATACATACACACACACTTCAAAAACATTGCCTTCCCTGCCCTTGTCTTCCGATAACATTCCGAACGCCCTTGCATCCACTTGCCTTCCGATAATCCTTGCCTTCTAGTTTCCCGCTCACGAATCCATTGCTTGCCTTCCAAGTTCCAACTCAGATTGTTTCCCGCCAGCCGGACATGATGTGAGCTCACTTCCGACTGGCTGGTATGCTCCTTAAAGGAGCCAACACCCTTTAACGTTTTTTTTTTTTTTCAAAAAAGCTACCCCCTTCTAGAAAAGTTGTACTGAAATCAGTACAGTGCGTATGCCTCCCGACATCCCTGCATATGTACAAACTAACTGTGACTTCTCACAGCAGTGAAGAAAAGGACCAATTCTCTTGCTTCAACATCTAAAAACCTCAAGAAAACATACTGTGTGGCATCTCTTTGCCATTAAAATTTCTGCATAATTTTTACACTGCTGAACAATTACAATATTCTACATCAACATACTTTTTTCAACAAAATGCTCATCAGTGAATTCTACATTGACTGACTTCATGTGTGCATATGTATGTGTGTGTGTGTGTGTGTGTGTGTGTGTATGTATGTATATATATATATATATATATATATATATATATATATATATATATATATATACATATACACACACACACACACATATATATATATATATATATATATATATATATATATATATATATATATATGTTTGTGTGTGTGTGTATATATAAATGGGTCCCTATTAGTTGAGTGAGTTTTCAGAAACTGGAATGCTATATGGTCTACTCTAGACCATATGATCGCGTTTTTGTAGACCTGAAGCTTTTGAATGGAGATTGCGGTACAGTGAGGATTGGGAAATTTACCCTTTTCCTCATCTAGTGCAATTTCAAAGTTGGTATATATAATTTGCAGGAGTTGGCCCCTTGCAAAAACATAAAAAAGGTACAATTTTTTTTTGATATTCTAGTTTTCAGAAACTCGATTTTATGGTCTCTTCGTTATTTATTTATTTTTTTTGAGTTTCCAAAAAGTCAGTCATGTGACATAGACTCATGCAAATAGATGTTCACACACACACACACACACACACACACACACGCACACGCACACGCACACGCACAGGCACACGCACACGCACACACATATACAACATGTGCATTTTTGTTTTGAAGTATTCCATGTCCTCCCTCTACAGATTCACTGGGAGCAACAGAGTCTAAGTAAGTGATTTCATTTCTTCTGTGACATGTTACAGTAGCCTTTAGTGATGTAAACACAGTTATTTACTGTCAGAAGTAGATGTCGAATAAACTATAAACACTTCAGAATTAATTGAAAGCCATACAAATCCAGAAGAAAAGACATTTGAGTCTTTTGTTAACCAGAGGTATGACAGCACTTGTTTTAGTGATTTGTATTACATGTAGCTTTTAATTTAGTCTGAGAGCCATATTACAAATAGTTTATACCACAATACTAGCAATTATAATTTTGTTCTAGCATAATGACTAATTGAGAGCTATGGTAACATAAGAGTAGCAGTAGTAAATTGATCATTTTACTTAGCATTCTGTCATGAATGATTGTCACTGTGACAGTACCATTAAGAAGGAAGCAATCTCCTTCCTAAACCTTAGACGATGTAATCTTATGAAGTCTGCAAGCATACCACGGCTTTTCTGATAGTTATATTTGGGATATATGGCATAGTATACAATGTGGTTGTATATTCCAAGTTTTTGTGAACAATGTGCTGATATCTTGCAGTCATCTTTCTATATTTTTAGTTGAATCCAGTTTGTATTTGAACTGTTGCCATGCATTGCAAATATTTTTTCATATATAAGGGACACTTGTTACTTATCTCATCTTGAAAAAACAACATATTTAGTAGCTGAAATATAAATTATATGTTCTTATTTGAAGCAATGGAATATTTGATTGTCATCATTCAATTTCATTTTTTTTTTCTTTAATGTATTTTAAATAGCCATCTAATCTCTTGGCATTTTGTACCACAGGAAACATATCAAGTTAAGTGAGTATTCAAAGCAGAAGAGAAAAAAAATAATGTGTTTGTCAGACTGATGCTAGAATGTAACAGGACTGTTGGGTACTCTAATGACTTTGAAAAAGCCCTCACAAAACATCTTACAGACTGTCTTCCTGGGTTGAGGTAGGGAGGCCACTTTGCTTCTGACTTGGTAACAACAGAAAGGAAGTGGTGAAGATGAGTTCATGGGGAAGTTTCCACTTCTGGCCACTGCTACACATACACATATGCTATAGGAGGCAGTTCTTATAGAAACTCAGAAAGGCATCCAGCTGGAAGAATCAGGCTGCACTACCCTAACCATTACTTTTATTATGATCAGGAGGGGGACTGTATAACCTTGGTGCTCAGCCCAATGAGGATTTAATGAGAGATTTACAGCAGGGATGGGGGAAACCATACTATTAATAATGTAATGCATTTCTAGGTTCAAGTCTCATAAAAGCTGTTAGTCAGCTGGCCAGTTTTGCATTGTCTGGTATAATAAAGACTATCTAGATGAAATATAGGTTCATTCAAGGTTGTTGCAGTCAGGGCACTACTGTTGTCCCAAGTGCCATGACCTTGAAGTTATGAAGTATGCAAGTTTCTCTTCCACCACAAGCATTTTTTTCTATTCTGTCATAGTGTTTGAGACAGCCTCCTGTAATGCTTCTTTTGTAAACTATCTGGGAGTCAGAAATGGCTGATGGATATTAAGATCTGATGAAAAGTGTTTTGTTTTAACAGTGTAGAAGAGCTTTATAGTTTTTTAAAGGTGTACACCATATGTTTGTACAGAACAGTACTGGAAATATATCAAACTTTGCTTGAGCATATAACACACATGCACTAGCTTGTTCACAGTGTTTTGTTTTAATATCTTGGTCTTTTGGGCAATTAATAATATTTCACTTCAGAACCAAAGTGCTGTGTTACCTATGTGCCCAATTCAGCTATTTACAAGGAAGAAGTGTCACCCTTAAACCATTTTTGATGCTGCTTGCTTTGGAGAGCTTAACATTGAGTTTGCTAATTCCAAAGCAGCAGGACCTGCAGTATGTTCCACTAGACATGCTTCTGGTCAGTGACACCTGTCCGGTGAGGGCTTCAGCAACAGGGACAGTGATAACTGCCCTCCAGAAGTACATGGAGCAGCAGAACACTCATTTCATCGTTACCTTGCTAAGGTTGGTGGATCATTTTTCTGGACTAGATACCATTATATCTGGTATAGCTGTTATGTTAATGGAATCTGAGCAACAGACTGGCATTTTAATTAAACAGAGTGTTAAAGTAATACAATAAAGTAATACAACAAAGTAAGGATTTGAAAATAGAGGGTATCAATACAATGTCTGCTTATTTGGACTACAAGAGAATATTGAGAGTGCCGGACCTTTTGAGCTTCTTGAGGCAGTGGCTTTCATCCGTACTGGGATAGGATTTAGCCTCCGGAATCATCCCTGAAAGGACACATCAGTACTGTAGCCATAACCAAACCCCAAGGCTTCTGCCCTTGTCTTCACCATTCACTTCCTGTCTTTTCATGATAAAGAGACTGTCTAGAGTTTCTTTTGGTCAAACATCTACCTGCAATGTAATGGTAAGGTCATACATATTAATTACTACAGGTGTTCCTAGTTTTAGGCAGGACTTTGATCACTTAATGATGTTACTTAAATAGAAGACTCTCAGTATTTCTTTGAGATACCCAGTGGAGTCTGACATCATGAGCAGATGCATTTTGCTGGTGATTTTGCTGAAGCCTGTGAACTATGCAAGTGTCTGCTTTTATTGTTAAAAGGAGACATGCAGTTTGCATGTCATTCTCATTAAAGGTATTAGAATCGAAGTGGCACCAAGTAGATAAGTGCCCCAAAAGGAACATTTTGTAGTGACAGAAGGCCATGGAAGTACAATGAAGCCAGCTATTTACCATCTGACTTTGCTGGTTTACCTTTAAGGGTGTGTCTGTGGGCTTGCTTGCTTTCCGTCTTTTAAGTAGGACACCATGTATTATTCATGAAGTGAGTGTGTGTGTTTTGGTGGGTTCATGGCTACTTGGATATGTACATCTTATGAGCCATCATTGCAGTAGCCCAGTATGCTTAGTTTGAACTGTATTCTGAGCGACATCGAGTAGATTTGCTCCACTTCCAAGTTTCTTTGGAGAAGCTGATCTACTGGAACAGCAGACTTCAGATGGAAATATATTTGCTGTATAACTGTCTTTTTTTTTTTTTTTTTTGCAGTTTAACTACTGTTCTTTGCCAGAGTTTCACTGCATGTGTTCTGTGTTTTTTGCTGTGTGTTGGATTTTGAGAGGCATTTTATCAGTTTTGACACTTTGTCAACTGTGATACCTGGTGGGTTGTCCTGGAAGAGTTTCATTGTGCAGTAGCTGTGGCTCATTTTTACTCACTATATTTTTTAGGTTGGCCTTGGTTAGTTTCCGGGGTAGGGTGTTCTTTAGTGTTACACTTTATTTTGACAGGAGAAGACTGCCAGGTACTTTATTGGCTGGATGCTGTTTGGTGAACCATGGCCCTCTACAACACTTTGTGATCCAGAGGCACCTTTTTATGCCTACTGAGTCCTCCGAGGGCTGTTACATGTTGGGGGCATGTAGTATTGTGAATTTAGCCACACTCCTTAAGCTGGTTGATGGCTTTAGGTGGCGGTGATTCTTGGCAGTTAGTTAACTAGGAAGTTATCTTCCACTACTTTTTTTTGCTTCACTGTCCCTCTAACCATTGAGTTTCTCAATTGGTTTGTTCTTTCCCCTAATGTTAAAAACCCTACATCCTATTCTTTCCCATAGTGACGAGGGGCAAGCAAATTGGGAGTCATGACATCATCCCTGCAGTGATCAGGGTTTTTTTTTTCTTAATGGCCTTACCATCCCATGTATGCCCAGTGTGCATTCTTCTTGGAAGGCATGCATTGGGCATAGTGTGGGAGTGTCATCATTTGTACAAGTGATGTAAGTTTACAGATCCTGCCTCCCGCAAAATGTTGCACCTTTCTCCTGTCTCCCTTGATTGCCTGGATCATTGTCAGGGCTGTTTTACTCTGTGCCATTGGAGTTGGCTTATTCTCCCCTATGAGGTAACTTGAATCCATTACAGAGTTTTTAGTTGAACATAAATCCCTGTTCATCATACGTGCATGATGTGTCTTCAGGAATAGTGACTATATGAGGGAATTCTTAGTGCTGTCTATCTCTGCTGTGATAGATGTGGCAGATCCATTTTAAGGACACCAATGTAGTCAATGGGGTTTTTGTTGTTCTGGTGGGATGGCAACTCTCCAAGCCACAGGGAACTACTTGGTGTGGCTACTAACCACAATGGAATTGTATGCCTTAGCACATCAGTTTGCATTAATTACAAGTGGATCACGGCACTCTTATTTTGATAAAAAGTACAAAAGCACAAAAAGAGTACAAAAAATAAAATAAAAAATAAAATAAAAACAATCCGAACACTCCAGAAAGAACCCACCTCTATTAAATTACAAAAGTATTGAGCGCTTTCGTCCCTGAAACTAGGGATTTCATCAGAATAGAGGAAACAAATGCATTTGACTCAATTTAAATATCCCACCTCGCATCCAAGTAAAAAACATGCTGGAGATGTTGTTTGGTTTCCCTTACTATCCTTCTTATGGGAAATTAAGTGCTTTTAACAGAAGGATGAGGAGAGCTCTGCTTTTCATGTACCATGGCATCGAAGTGGTGGTGACATTGTTGACTGAAGGACTACTAATGGGCCGGCTGTATTGAGTAGAGACATTGGACTGTTTTTCGTTGCCATTTATTAGTTACTGTACAGATGGAAAGGTGTTTATTTTCTTGGTTGCTGCAGGAGAGTAGTCTGAAGATGAATCACAGTCTACCTGATGAGCTTTAGCTGCATTCCCTTTTGCTTCTTTTTCTTTTTTTTGTACCCTAAGTTGAGTTTCTCCATGTACTGGCATTTTATCTTTTCACCCTAGGGGCTGTTAGTGTTGCGCACAGTATTGTTTTGGGGGGATGTTGTAGGAATGTTAAGACAGTTTTATGTCTTTCTTTATTCTAGCATGTGTAGTTCAAGTGAGCACGCACATACAGAAACTGTGTGATATAAAGCTGGCATATCAAGTACTGTATCTGTGTTATAATGGAACATAATTAGTATATAACCCCTTTAGGAGGGTTCATTTGTTTAAAATTTAAAGATTAGTGCCTGTCCCATATATACTGAATCTCCAGGAGGAGCACTTTAAGCTTAATGAGCATATGAAGCTGTCTAGGTCAGGCTTCAATCTGTGTGCCTCCATAAAGTTTAGTGAGGGGAGTAATGGGGGGTATATATATATATACTGGGTACTAGGATAGTGGGAAGAGTTGTGAGCATTAAAGTGTTTCTCTAACTCAAAAGAGATATTCATTATGATATGAAATAGGTCTTGTTTATACAGTAGTTACTAGCTACCTTTACCCCTTATTTCCCTGCATGAAGGCAGCTAAACTTGAAAATTTAGTTTTGAGCATTTGTAAGGGCAGTTGATTTGAGTGATTGATTTTAATGGCCTTAAGCACTGAGATGATTTACAGTTGTCTGATAGCAAGGGAATGCTGATCCTGGCATCATCTGTTAATGATTGTTCATCAGATTGATTGCTGCTGCAGTAGCCTTAGCAATATGGGTTATTTCCTGCCAAGGACAACTTTGAAAGCTTATGGGCACCTTCCACATGCCCAAACTGTCAAGCTGCTTGAGCTCAGCTGACTAAAAGGCAAGTTTGGCTGCTAAGCCCTTCAGAGCTTTATTGCTGCTGAAGAGAATGCTCCTCTAAAGCTTTCGAGGGTTGATGGTTGGCTTGGTGCTGTTCCATTGCTGGGCAGATAAGTTCCTTTTGGGAAAAAAATCTTCCATTTTCTAAACTGCTCTTGTCAGTCCTTGTAGATGGAACAGGGAAGTCTTCCCTGTTGTGTCAGAATGCTGTGCCCATTCCTGGGGAAAGTACTACTGCCATTAGTAACACTGTTGGCACAATATTCCTCGCAAAAAGAAAGAAAACATAGCTTGTATCTACTCCTTCTCAAATTTCCTTAGACAGGAGTAGTTCACTGGGTGTGGCTCAGGGTTTAATTAGGGGTGTTGATCATTCTTGTAAAATACTTTCTGGTAAAAGAAAGAGGGATACCTATTTTTCAGAAGAGGTTCAAGATTCTGAATCTGAACTGGAAGGTGAAGGGATAGATACAAGGTTTTCTCCTTAGTTTCTGATTCTCCCAGTGAGAGTTTCTCTTTCTCTGACACTATTGCTGGCATGTACCAGTGTTTTCAGTGGGAGAACACTGAGGTATTTCAGTCTCTCAGAAAATACTATGCATTGTTAGATAAGGAATTTCCAGAACCTACACCCATTTTTCCTGTCTGCTTTAGAGGATATGTGTGTGTTACTGCTTGCTATTTTCCTGAATGTTAGCCAGCTGCCCCTAAAAAGGCAGATAGAATATATAAAGTTCCTCAGTCTTGTAAGTTTTTATTCCCAAACCTTACTTAGCAGCTATAGCTTTAGTTGATCCCTCTGCTGCTGAACACTTAGTTAATTCCAATCCTACTCTTTCTGATAAAGAAGGGAAAATTATTGATTAGTACAGGGAAAATGTGTTACTTTGGTCTTCAGAATCTTGAATCGTCAGGGTCATATTTTGCAGTTTGTTCTAATTGTGAAATTATGAGGAATGTTTTATCGACCGTTTCTTCTTGTGAGGGAAAAATCTCCTTTAAATAATTTAGTTTCTTCTGTTGTACAGGTCAGTACTCATTGTTTACAGACTGTGTCTGTGACTCTGTTAATACGACTTCCAGGATTTTGGCCACTGGTACTGTTTTTAGGAGGGGCTAAATTCTCAGAACCTTCTAGATGATAAAATGATATTTTAAATTCACCGTTAGATAAAGATTTAGTTCTTTGCCCCTCTGCCACAGAGGTGATCAAAATTGTGATGAAAGGGGTAAACTGATCCCGGGAATCCCTAAGATTTTTCAACTCTCCTTTTTCAAATTTTTAAGGGATTGTCTAACTCCTCTTACACTTTGGCAAAAAGCAGAATACAAACATACTCAATAAAATACAAGTAACAGATGTTTACCAAGAAATGGCAAAGGAGTTCCAAAAAGAAGCATCAAACCTCTCAAAACCAAGGACATTCCAACAAGTCTGATTGACTATTCAAGAGACCTTGTAACCCATTACCACCCTGGCCCCTTTTTTCTTCTAGAAATTATGAACCTTTGTTTTTCTCTTTTGCAACAGACAGTTTCAGAATAATGGATTCTGAAGATTATTCATCAAGGTTACAGATGATAGTGGAAGGAAATTCCTCCTTTCCAAGAGGTCATTCCTCATAGGTTCATAGGTTAGTACTAGGCTATCCGCCCTAGGGCCTATACAAGCCTAGCCATAACAATTCCCTGGCTATTTCTTCCCACACTGTTTACTTCCCTGCACCCCTGTCTAGCAGGACAACTGACGTGATCTCCGGGGTGAATTTTTTATCTCCCATCCAATCGTCAAGGTTCCTTTTGAAGAGGGCCAAAGAGGCGATCTGCTTGACATGTATGGGCAGTCTATTCCAGAGTCTGGGGAGTCTCTGGGTCAGGAACCTATCCCTCCAGCATGTTTTGTTCATTGTGATGACAAGGTTTAGATCCCTGGAGCATGTGGCTCTGAGGGATTGGGATTTCTTTAAGTGTAGCATGTCCAACAGCTCTGGGTTTGACATGGCCTTGTATGTTAAGCCTCTGAGTAGACGATATGCGACAGAGTATAGCTGGAGTTTTTTTAGATGGTCAGCATAGAGCATCTGTGTTAGGCCTGTGATTCTTTTAGTGAGATATTTCTGCAGCCTTTCCAGTTGTTGCAGATGTCTTGAGAGGTACATACCAAATGGGGCATTGTATTGTATAATGGGTCTAATGATGGATGAGTACAGTGGGAAAATGACCTCCTTCTTTCTGGATGAAAAGCCCTTAGTGATGAGGTGTGCCACATAGAAGGATTTCCTGACTGTTGTGGCGATGTGGTTATCGAAGGTGAGACCACTGTCCACCTGTGTCCCTAAGTCTCTTATCACACTTTTGGTGTTTAGTGTACTGCCACCTATGTGGTAATTCACGGGTACATGTCTTTTTCCCAAAGGGATAACTATACATTTCTTGGCAGTGAACTTGAGCCCATGGCTCTGGCACCAAGCATCTGTTTCTGTAAGACCCTTTTGTAGAATATCCACATAATCTGGGGATTCAATAATGGCTCCCAGTTTGCAGTCATCTGCGAACTTTGTTAGCCAGAGTCCCTTAGTGTTGGCCTGTACTTCAGAGAAGTAGATTCCAAACAAGAGCAGTCCCAGGACTGAACCCTGAGGTACTCCACTTGTCACTTGTCTGGAGCTGGATTTGAAGTCGGCTACTTTTACAGTGTGGGTTCTGTCGGTAAGCCAGTTGGCAACCCATCGAGTGACTTAGGGATTAATGCCCAGCTTAGTAAATTTATCTATGATTCCAGAGTGGGGGATGGTGTCAAAGGCCTTGTCGAGGTCCAGATAGGCTGTGTGGACCGCCTTACCCTCGTCCACAGCTCTGGAGACTGATTCAAAGAAGTCAGTCAGGTTCAGGAGACAAGATCGGCCCTTCACGAACCCAAACTGGGTGGGGTCCAGTATTTGAAGGTTGCCAGTGTCTTTGTTTATAAGTTCCATGATAATACGTTCCATGGCCTTGCAGATCAAGCTCATCAGACTGATGGGGCGGTTGTTCCCAGGATCCAAGGTGGGTCCCCCCTTGTGGAGTGGGATAACTGTAGCTGTGCGCCACTCAGTGGGCACGAAGCCTGAGGTGAGGCTATGATTAAACATGACACTTAGGTAAGGTGCCAGTTAATTTTGTAGTTCGTGTAGTACACAGCCCGGGATGTCGTCTGGTCCCATGGATGCTGCATTCTTAGCTTTGGAGAGTGCGGTGTTTACCTGTGTGGCCGTAATTACCAGAATTTGGCAATTTTTCAGTATTGAGATGGGCCCTTTAGGGGGTTGGGGGTAGTTGGCACTGAATCGATCTGCCAGGATATTGGCAATATCCTTGGGATCAGTGTATTTAATGCCATTCTTTTGTAGCCTCGAGCAGATCTGAGCATTGCCATTTAGATTCTTGACATAGTTATAGAGTGCCTTGTGGTTGTCTTTGGAATCTTTGGCAATTTTATTTTCGTAACTAGCTTACTGAGGCTGGTAAGGGAGATTTTTGCATCCTGGGATTTTCCTCTTTTCTGAAACAGTTTCTTCCTTTTGTTGGAAAGTTTGTTTATGGCAGAGGACTACCAGATTGGCTTCCTTTTTTTGGAGGAGAGTGTCTTGGGTCTATTTGGGATGGCACGATTCATGCACGAGTGGATGTGCTCATACAGTGCCTTAGTGTATGATTCAGCAGTTGAAGTTTCAGTTCCTGTCTGCATGCGTGTCATGAAGTTTGTCACTTCTGACTTGAGTAGCATGAAGTTGGCTTTGCAGAAGTTTTTTACAGAGGTTTCCTTACTGGGGGGTGGGGGAGGGATGTGGATGTCAAGGGTGATTAGTTTATGGTCAGACCTAACCAATGAGGGGGTGACCATAGGTGTGGAGCATTGATTTCCCATGTTGGTAATGACCAGGTCTAGGATATTGGAGCCCCTGGTGGGACTATGGATTAATTGATCCAGGGCATTGGAATTTATGAATTCCAAGAACCGCTGGGCAAAGGTGTTGGTACACGAGTAGTTTTCCCAGTTAATGGCAGGGTAGTTGAAATCACCCAGTATTAGGGTGTTTGGTTGTATCTTAGTATTTTCCAGTATGTTTAGAAAGGTGTAGTGAGAATCTTGAGGCATGGTGGGGGATATGTAGCAAGCTACAATTTGGATTGCAGTCTTACCTAGTGTTAGTTGCACCTGGAGAATTTCAGACGCATTGTGCTGGGCAACTAACCTGGTGATGTGAATATCATTGGTGAATATGGACACTCATCCACCTTTAGTGTTTCGGTCCTGGTTTGATGGCCGAAAAGTGTGGTAAGAGTTGTAGCTTGGTATTACAGGGGTGCTCTCTGGAGCCTTGAACCAGGTCTCAGTTACTGCACAGATATCGATGTTCTCCATTTTTAGGAGTGCCTTGAGAGAGTGCATTTTGAGGTTTAGACTTCTAGCATTGAGTAGCATTACCTTCAGATTTTGCATGCTTGTACCTGTTACAGTGGTGATTTTGTCCTTTGAACTTTGCCTAAAAAGGCACTATAGGGGTGGCAAGAGCCTTAGCCAGTAACCTGAATCCCAGGGGCGACAGGTGCAGACCATCTCTGGAAAAGCATCGTGGTCTGTTGATCATGTTGTCCTAGGCAGACAAATACTGGATCCCCTTTGAATGACATCAGAAGCTTAGCCAATTGTTGAAATCAATCATTTTGTCCTTATACTGTGGTATCATTCTGGGTGAAGGCAGGATGCTACTCAGGGCTAGGGTCATATCTGCCAGGGCCACATGATCCGAGAGCTCTTCCGTGTCTCTTTTCATGTAGTCCAGGGAGGTACGTCTCAAGTCATTCACTCCAACATGGACAATGACAGAGTCATATTTGTACTTGTTGTGGAGTGACTTGAGTCCATGCGTTATGTGGCGGATCCTGGCACCCGACAGGCAGCTGACTGTAATTTTCTCCTTGTTCAGCCTGGTGAGTGGGATATCAGTGTGCCTGACTATAGAGTCAACTATGACTAAAGTGTTGGGTACGAAGTCTTGCCTTAGGGGCTGTTGTTGGGTGGCACACTGGTGTTGTGAGCTATGTGCCACTTTGGTTGTGATTGCTGTTTGTTTGCATTTCAGCTTCGGAGGTCCTTGTTGCTTGGGCAGGTTACTGTAAAGGGCCTCTGCATATGAGGGTTTAGTGTTGCTATGTGAGGGTGTTGGTGGTGTGGGTTTAGAAGGGCTATGTGTTGCTTGAGGTGTAGTGCAGGTGTTAACCTTCTCCTTTTGACTGTCTAGCACAATCTTGGGTGAGAGAGCTTTGCTTCCAGTTTGGCTATGTAAGTGCATCTCTCGCAGGTTGTGGTGTTGGCTGGTAGGAGGAGAGGGTTGTCTGTGTACATGAGGCAATTTCTGCATTGCTCCTGTTAAAGTCATAAATAAACAATATTAAGAATTTACCTTATATGCCTCTAGTCAAGAACACTTCTGGATGTGCAAACAGAAATTTCATTCTTACAGCGCTGGGAGTTAGTTTTCATAATTTTTGATGAAGCATTCTCACTTTACACACAAAAGCTGTAATTTTATACATTTTCTTATCAAACTGCTCATGCAATTTCATGACGTTATAATAACTGTGTCCTATAGAAAACTTTGCAAATGTCCTCATCCCTCGTGATTTTCGCCTCAGACTTCACATGAACACCTTTCTATACATGATTCACCTGCTTCCAAGGGGTCTTGTTTCTGACCTTGGATGTTTCAAACCTACCCTAGCAACAATGCACTCCTAGCCTGGAGGAGTCAGGCTAACAAATTCCTTTTTGTAATAACTACATGCCTCACTTCATGCAGCACGTACTATTCTCTCTTATTACATACTAAAAGAATGCAGTTTAAAATGAACAGTAATACTGTGGCTTATGAAGCTGTATTTTTCCCAGCCCTGCATACAAATTATATTTGCTTTTTAACAATCATATTATAGCATCATTAATAAGCTGAAATTAATATACATTTTAATAATCTGGTCTTGTCCCATAACAGTTTTCTCCCTCTGACACTATTAGTGTCATACCATATAATTATATTTTTATTTTTCTTAACTTGATAAAATGCCTCAGCGTCATAGTAGTCATTATTATTTTTTGTTAAAATAGAACTGTCATTGATTTGTGCATGCAGTGGCATTTCATGTGCAGGTGAGGTTAAACATCTTGTAATCACAGCCTTTAGAATAGAAAATGCTAAAATGATTACAAATATAATAAAAAGTACAATGACAATACCCTGGATTATGTTAGTTTTTAGGTTACCATAAATACTGCCCTTTGCTCCATGAAGTTTGACAGGTTTTTTTTCCGTTTATTATGATAGTTACTAATATATGAACAGCAACAACTCCTTATGAGGGCACATGACCCCCCCCCCCCTTTGCAGCAAGCATTATATCAAGTGCCATTTGATTTTGTAGCACCACAGTTCGCATTTTGGTCATTTTTTGATTTGCCATCCTGATGTGATGTGAAGTTTTGCTGGCGACCTCCTGTAGAATTTGGGCAAGTATGATGATTTTAAGCATTGTCCTTTGCACTCCATACCCAGGATTAAAAATTGAAAATACTTGCACAGTCCAGTGGATTGCTTGCTTAGTTTTTAGTCTACTTGCTGGTGGGTGTTTGAAATGTTGAATAGCAGGAGTAATATAGCCTATAAAACAACATTCAGACCAGTCTGTAGGCAGTCAGGGGTAGGCACGATTACTACAGATGTAGTAACAGTCACTTATTATGCCCATGCCACGCCCCCAGTCATAGCTTTTTAATTGCAATGAGTTTAACAATTGTTTATGCCTGTTGTCATTACATTTGCTTTTTCCTACTGGTACAGTCCCATTTCTGGCATAACATGTGTCTCCATGATGGTAAATCCACAAGAACACCAAGTAACAAAAAGCACAGCAGAATGAATAGGATACCAAACAGAATGAAATGTATTTAGCGCTTTAATCAAATATTACAATTGACTTCTTCAGAAAACCTGACAGTCTGCAGGACCATCCTTTATATACATCAAACAATTACTTCAATTAATCAGTCAATAAGACACTAATAAATGCTTAAAGAAATAGACTCCCTTGCCTTCTAAAATTGTTGCCTTCCACGTTAAAATAACCAGTTCATATTTGCACTACAAGAATGCATATTTTAAATATAAAACCTGAACTCAGGTAATAAAAAATCACAGTTAAAATAAAAAATCAGCCTTTAGTTTTAAATAACTAGTGAGGGACACCATATCATTCAAGCCAGGACTGGTGGTGGCATTAACTCTAAGTTGCCACATTAGTTCTTTATATTCAAGAAACCAGTCAGTGGGTCCCCCCCTCTCATCCATTATCACCCTTTCCAGTACAGTAAACTTGAAACTATGACTAGGAAAAGTGTTGACATGCTTTGCCAAAGCATTTTTTTATGTTGCCTTTGGTTATGTCATAAATATGCTGATAAACACGTGTCCTGAATGCGTTCTTAGTCTTGCCAATATAAAACCCGGGACACATCTGGCGTATGGCTGCATATACCACCTGTTTGCTACCACAATTACAATTCTGGTTGAATCTCACCCATCCAAAACCTTCAATAAAAACCTCTGTCACTCTCTAGTATATATTTGCATTGAGTGCAATGCCCACATTTGGTCATTTTTCCAATACCAGGTTTTGTATTCTTACTCTTGGACTCCAAAAGGTTCTTGAAACTGGAATCTTTTTTATGTACTATAACAGGGGTGTCACCCACCTTCCCCCCTATGGTCTCATCACTTCTGAGAATAAATCAATTTCTGACCAATATGTCTCGTATCAATGGGAATTGTGGATTATAGGTGAGAATAAGACCATGTTTAAATGGTGCAGTTGTCAGAACCTTACTATCTATAGGTGCACAAAGTCTGGAGATGTCCAAGCCTAACAAAGGATAGAAGTAACCCTCCACTCTCTTTTTGGTTACTTCATCAAGTAATGGTTTCACAAAATCTTCAGGGTACACCCTGTTGACCAACATACTCAATAAAACCTCCCTTTCCTTATAAAAAATAATCCATTCTACTGATCATGCGGGCCAATCTTACCCCTTGTCCTTTAATTAATGATCTTTTTTGGTGAAGGGGATGCCCGCTCTCGAAATGGAGAAGGGTGTTCGAGTAGGCTGGTTTCCTGAAAATATTTTTGTAAAACTGGTTATTCACCAAGTCTTTAGAAATCTATATATCCAAATAACTAATGGATTCAGTGTGGGTCACCATAGTAAACTTCAAGAAAGTAGTGCTGAAGTTAAGAAACAGCAAGAATTCAGACAAATGCTCCTGATTCCCCCCTCCAAAAAATAAGGATGTCGTCCAGGTACCGCCCATAAAAAGAACAGTAGGACATCCATTCAGATGTAAATACTTGTGACAATTCCCATTGGGTCAGGACAATATTGGCAAAAATTGGTGCACAGGCTGCCCCCATCGCTATACCAGATTTTTGTTTAAAAAGATGTCCCTCAAAAATCAGGGAACTGTTTTCCAGGACTAGTTCCATTAGAGTCCTAAGTGTAAGAATCGTGGTATGAGAAAATGTTATGTGTTGACACAAAAAAGTCATAAAACAATTCAATGCCTTCCGAATGTGGAATGACATTGAATAAATCTTTTATATCCATAGTTGTAAAGATGATGTTACTACTAAAGAGTTCTTGCTTGATTTTTTTAAGACAGTCCCATGAGTCTTTAATAATGTGAATAAATGGACTTAAACAGTTTTTTAACTTATGGTCCAAGAATTTAGCTATACTAATAGTCTTTGACCCTTTGGCATCTACTATGGGCCTTAGTGGAGGATGGGAGATGTCCTTATGGATTTTTGCAGTCCCAAATATAGTTGGGATCCGGTGATGTTTCTGTGTACAAAAATACAAATCTTCCTTGGATATCTGATTATTAAAGAATAAGTCCTGCAGACTGTCAGGTTTTCTGAAGAAGTCAATTGTAATATTTGACGAAAGCGCTAAATAAATTTCATTCTGTTTGGTATCCTGTTCATTCTGCTGGGCTTTTTGTTACTGTGTGTCTCCATGATGTGTGGTTGCAAGCTGAAGAGATAAAAAATCAGTTACATTGCACCAGGTTAAGCTGATGTCATTAAGGTCCTTTTTAAATGACACCTGTGATGCAGGGATAGGAATCATAGGAATTCCTGCCTTAGAATAATGAGGTACATGCAAACATATTTAGCACTTTGTTTTGTTGAGATTTTTTTTGCATATTGCCAAAGGACCAACAAGAAACTCTTTTTTTCTCGACCAGTTTATAGAAGGGAACAGCAGCAGAAACAGAGCAAAAGTACCTGATGTCACTGGATTTATTATGGACTGCTACTGAAGTTGACCTTCTTACTGGGCAGATGATTTATCTGTCACATCTCGATCTCCCTCTGTTGGCTGCGATGATTCGCCTGGGATCCCCACATGACAGGTCTTCTTGCAATGAGACAAATGGATTTACGTTGGTAGTTTTGCACAGCGAACTGCAGTCATTAGCAGGACCTGAAAAGCCCCCTTCCACCTCGGACTGAGGCAGTTTTTTTTCTGGAAATTTTTTTATGTAGACCCAATCAACCGGTTGTAGTTGATGACAGGGTTGGTCAGGATGCTTTGGTAATGCTGCTTTTACTGTTTGATGATATTGCTGCAAAATTTTGAGGAGTTTCTTACACTAACAAATTAGGGCATCATTTGACAAAGTTAAATCTGCATTTCCCTCTGGAGGGGTAGCTGGAAGGGCCATGGGTCTCCCCATTAATATTTTATACGGACTCAACTTTCTGGTGGCATTTAATGAGGCCCTCATACTCATTAATGCTAAAGGGAGGGCTTCGGGCCACTTTAAAGGGATTTAGCACAAATCTTTGAAATTTTATTTTTAAGGTTTCTGTTTGCCTATTTCACTAATTTAGATGACTGTGAGTGGTTAGGGCAGTGAAGACTCAACTTAGTATTAAAACTTTACATAGTCTCTTAAGCAATGCATTATTAAAATGTGTTCTCTGGTCTCTATTAATAGAACATGGTATACCAAATTTTGGTATATAGTCATACAAAAACTTTTTGACAACTGTGACTGCATCTGCTTTGCGACATGGGTAAGCTTTCACCCATGCAGAGAACATAGAGACCATAACCAAGATAAATTGAAAATGATTAGTCTTAGTCATCTAGACGAAGTCCAGCTGTACGTTAACAAAAGGTCACCAAGGTGGAGGTAAATATGCAGCCTTACTGCTGGCATGTTTACTTACATTATATTTTAAACATACACTACAGTTTTATATATACTGAAGTTTCAAAGAGGAGACATGAGAGTCATACCAACTTTGGGTAATTTGATTAAATAAAGCTGTCTTACCTGTATGGGCCGGTAGATGATATGCTCTTACCAGGTAAGGTAGCAAAGAGACAGGCGCCACCAGTCGGCCGTCCAGATGTCGCCATATGCCATTAGAGGATTTTTTTACATTCATTCTTGAGCCACCTCAGAACTTCTGTCTGTGATGCTTTGGCTTGAAAGGCTGACAACTTTTTAAAATCAAACACATCATTACTGTTGGAGTTTGTCATAGTTACATGCACAGATCTTACAACAATCTTTTACTGCTTGTTTAGCAGCTTGGTCTGCCAAATTATTCCTCTTTGTTACAGCATCTTTTTTATTTTGATGGGCACAACATTTGATTACAGACAGCTTTTTAGGTAACAAAAGTGCATCTAACAATGATTTTATGTACCCTGACTTTTTAATTGGATTTCCTGAAGAGGTTAAAAACCCTCTCTCTCTTTAAAGTTGTCCAAAGTCATGTACCACCCCGAAAGCATAACGGCTGTCTGTAAAAATATTGGCCACCTTGTCTTTGGCTAACTCACAGGCTTTTTGCAAAGCCACTGGCTCAGCTATTTGAGCAGAGTGAATACCCTCTAATCTTTGTTGCAACAATATTGTTTTTTTTCAGTGCAGACTGCTATTTCCGAAATCAACTTTTCTGTTTGATCTCTTCCACAGGAACTATTTACAAACAAATGCATGTCAGCATTGGGTATAGGAGTGTCCTTTAAGTCCTCCCTAGGAGAAAGTAAATAGTTACACACACACAATCATGCTCTTTACCATCCTCAGCAGTAGGCAACAGAGACGCAGGATTTAGAACAAGACAGCAGATCAGAGAAATAGATGGATCAGAAAGAAGTGTAAGTTCATATCTAGTTAGACATGCGGTCAAGAAGGGATGAGTTTTATTTTAAGTAATAAAGATGATTTAGAGTGATGGATAGCTACTGTAAGATCCTACTCTGAGATATTAAATGACCAAGATAACGTACCTGAGGTAACCATAGCTGTAATTTTTTTGTTGACACTGTGTGTCCTTTTTTTGCAAGGATAGTCAGAAGATGCAAGGTATTTTCTGCAAGGATAGTCAGAAGATGCAAGGTATTTTGTTAACATTGCTGAAAGGAATTTGGTGCTATCAGTAAATCATTTACATATTGTATTAAGACAGACCCACCCAGAAATGTCACATTTTTCAAATCTTTTGTAGAATTTGAGAAAATAATGAAGAAGATTTAGTATATTCTTGTGGCAACAGTGTCCAGGTGTATTGCTGTCCCTGATAAGTAAAAGCAAACAGAAACTGACTGTCAGGGTGAATTGGTATAGAAAAGAATGCTGAACATAAAAGTAATTAGCTGTAGGTGGTATGGAACCCAGTATTGTTGCTGGATTTGGAACAACAGGAAAAGTAGGTAGCACTGCATTATTTACAGCCCTTAAGTCTTGGACAGATTTATTAGTATCCTTTCCTGGCTTTTTCACTGGAAAAATAGGAGTATTACAAGGGCTTTTAGCTAGTATTATTATTCCCTGATGTATTAGAGACTGAATTACAGGTTTGATTTTCTGCTCTGCTTCTGGCTTTAGTGGATATTGTGGAACTCTAAGGGGAGGTTTTGATGGATTTAATTTTATTTTTACTGGTTTTGCTGATTTTAGTATGCCTACTTTATTTGCATGCGGTGGTGGTGCTGCGGTAGCGTTGTCGCCTCACAGTAAGACGTTGTCCTGTTCGATTCACAGCTAAAGCATCTTCGTGTGGAGACATGCGTGAATGGGCGTACCTTCGTTGAAGGTTGTGTGTCAGGGCTGGCAACTCGGTACGTAAAAATCTTCTGCCAATCATTAGCGGACTGGAGTTCCACTGTGGCGACCCCTAACCGGGAAAAGCCGAAAGATGCAACAAATTTATTTGCATGCTTAGCCCACAAGTTGGCAGGTACCTGCTGTAGTAACTTTTCATTTGCCTATATGCTTCCAGCAGGCTGTTCCTCAGCTTCTGCTAAAACTGCCAATACTTCCCCCTCTGATTCTGTTGGAACATTTAGATACACCCCTTTTGGGGTAGAGTAAATAGTACAACCCAGCTTACATAACAAATTTCTTCCTAGTAGGTTTACTGGTGCAGTAGTACTTAAAAGAAAAGAATGCTTTTCTTCACTCGGACCTAAAGAAATGGGGATGGGTTTTGAAATAGGATATGTAACAGTAGCTTTGGTACACCAACTGCCTTTACTTTGTTTTTATACTGGTATTTAACTGTCTGAAGTAAATTTTAATACAGACCTAGTGTTGCCAGTTTTACCAAGAATAGAATTGGCTTTGCATTTATTTTTATTTTGACATAGGGTATTTTAGTGGCAGCAAAGGGATTAAGATTAATTTTTGTTTTATTACACTGCCATAGTCAGTACGGTGATTTGCAGCACTTAGTAAGTCTTTTTTCTGCCAGTCTGTAAGCACTTGTTTCATTTGATTTTTGTACAGTCTTTGCAAAACCTGCACGAAGGCAGCTGCAATAGCTGATTTAGCTTGTTCATTTGGATCTGACATTTCTAAATGTTTAGCAAACACTGCTTTAAGATGACTCAAATAATCTGCAGGATTTTTTTATTATTTTGCCTACATGCCTGACACATTTATGTAATTTACCAGTGCTATCATTTCATTTATTAGTGCATTTCCTGTGGGAATAAAATTTATTTTAGCCTTTTCAAGTAACTGTGTTCATATTTTATTTCTGAAGCATTTGGTTTAAATCTGTCGAAGTAGGGTTGTAATAGTTTTTTTTTTCGATTCCTCCTTAAACCTTTATGGATGTTTTTTTTGTTTTTTTTTCTTTTAGTTAGGTTTTTCTAATATGCAAATCAGCATTAGCCCCCTGCACATTTTTTTAAAGGTGCCAAAATAATCTTCTACAGAGGCAATGGCCTCTTGTCTTACCCTATCATGTGAGCGCTTGTGATGAGCCACAGGAGTGTCAAACACTAGTGCTCCTGTTGGAAAGTTAGAAGCTTGTTGAGAATGATAGGAAGAAGGAAGGAAAAAAACATTTTAAATGCAGATGCTGTTCTAAAGATGAGAGCTAACAGCAGAACTAAGTTGAGATGTAACAGTACAATGCTGACCTTGTGCTCAAAAAATGCAGAGGTCTGAGAAACAGCAGAATCTTGTACAGGAGCCACCCGTACCAGTACATATGGAGGTGGGGTGCAGTAGCTACTGGAGGATTATTATCATTTTTAGATGTTTTTGCTTTTTGGCCATTTTCAGTTAGTTTCAAACCTGCTAAGACAGGATAAAGGGATCTCATTTTACTGATCTGCACTGCCTTTTTAACCTCTCTTACTTGTTGAAACAATTTCTTTTTAATGCTGACTCCTTTTCCCATTTAAGTGCTGTACTGTACCAAGAATAAAATGCTGTCATTTGTTCCCCACTTGCTTTGCTTTTTTTTTTTTTAAATGCCTTTCAATGTCAGCAGTTTAGCCTTATCATAAGATGTTAAGTTGTCTATCTCGCCTTCATTCTTGCTGGATGGGTTCGGAGCCGACCTCGGCTCCGACTCGGCCACTCTAAAAGCTCGAGAGTTGGTTCCACCGGCTCGAGGCTCCCCTTATATCCCACAATGCTAGGCGAGAGTTATCCCAGATCTCGTTTGCCGCTACAGCTTCGAGGTTGGTTGCTTCTACCGGTTCCTGGTGAGTTTTAGCTTTTTCTATTAAAAGTTACTCTTTTCCCCTTTTCAGTTTAATTCTTCTTAAATTAGTATAGTTCATAGAACTTTATCCCCGACCCTAATTTTCCCGTTTCTTGTTTAAAAGAACCTTTGGTTCTTCCCTTGGGCCTTAGGCCTTCTCTTCCCTAGGGAGTGTTTGTGTAGTTTACTATAATTAGCTACAGTTTGTTGTACTTTATTTTTTAGTATCTTTACTAAAATTGTTATTCTGACAGGGTATAACTGGTGTGTTTGAGTGTGTGTTTGTGTTCACCAGTTAGGCTATGTCAAAAAGCAAAGGTCTCAGTTCAAGAAGTGTGATGCGTGCTGTCAGAAAATGTCTCTGACAGACGCTCACACTTCTTGTGTCTATTGTCTGGGGCCTTTGCACCTGCAGGACTCCTGTGCTGTTTGCCATGGCTTCAGCCCCAGGGTCCTGCAGGAAAGAAAAAACAAGCTAATTCTGAGAGGCTTGTTGAAGCCTGAGGATTCCCTGTCTGTCTCAACAGGAAGCCCTCTAAGGCTTCGAGGTCTTCGGCTCCGGCTTCTGAGCCGAGACCTCAGGTTGTTCAACCTTGCCTTTATCGGCTCCGGCTGGAGCCGATAAGACTCAGTCCACAGTTTCTGTGGCTTCCTCGGCTCGGCTGGAGCCGAGGTTATCGAGTACCGTGTCGGCTCCGACAAGATCTTCGGAGCCGACAACCAGAAAGAGGTCTAGGTCACCTTCTCTTGGCTCCGTTCATTCGGCTCCAGGATCTCCCCTGCTGTCTGAGCGGGCCAAAGGTCTCATTCCTCTAGGTCATCGAGGCTTTCCGATCATGACCTTCAGAGGGTGGTGAGTCGACTACTTAAGTCCGAGGCACTAGCCCAGATGCTTCAGAGCCCGACTCATCAGTCGGTGCCTGCCCCGTCCATCAACTTTTCCTCCTTCGACTCTTTTGAGTTCGGGCCGGGTCGTCGGAACCGAGACTGTGGTCACCGGGCCGAGACAATTGTCTTCGGCGCCGTCGTCGGCTCCGTTTTCTTCCATGGAGGAATCTCGCCGGACTTCCCTCGTCGGCTCCGAGGGTGAGTGGCATCGGACCCTTGTCCGACCCCTCTCCTCTCGGTGCTTGGCGCTGGTGAGTTCGGCTCCGACATCGCCGAGCCATCACTGTCGGTGCCGAGGCGGTCCTTAGCTCCTCGGGCGGGGACCTCTGGCTCTGCCTGACAGGGGTGCTGAGGTCATGCGGAGTGTGTTAGAGCCTGGCTCTACTCCACAGTCGGCTCCGTCAGCCCCTCCTTCTATGCTGCCTCAGGGTAAGTCGACTCACTCCCTCATCCCGGACCGCAGAGAGCCAGCTCCTCAGGAGCCCCTTTGGGATTTCATCCTCTTCGAGGCCTCTCCTGATTTGGCAGAAGAGCCCCTCGGAAGAGGAAGTGCAAGAGGAAACACATTGACTCACCTGAGTCTATCACATCGGACACAGATCTGGATGATTCTGAGGGTTCCCCGTTCCCCTTCTGAAGATGTCTCTTTGCAGACATTCTGGAGATCCTTAAACAGAGGGAAATTGGCCAGCCCTCAACCCTTCGGAGGACGAATCTGTGTATCTTGAGGCGTTTGGCTCTCGTCCTTCCACCTCCTGGGTGTCCCCCTTCGACCCCTCATGCAGGTGGTAGCTAAGAAGGCATGGGCGGCTCCTGATTCAGTGGACCCCACTCCCAGGAGACCCTCCAAATTCATCACAGCTCCATCAGACAAGCAATTTTTATCGAAAGGAGTTTCTGTGGATGCTATGGTGGTAGCTGCCGCCACAAAGAAGGAATTGGCTGATCCTTCAGTGCCTGTCCATCCACCTAACAAGGAATCTAGGTCCATGGACAGGTGCGGGAAGCGGATGTTCTCCTCAGCGACATTTACCATGCGTTCGCTGAATTACCTGTGCCATTTCACTCGCCTTCAAAGGGACTTGGTCAAGGAAGCGAGTGAAATGTTGAAGGACCCTACTGCTGCGGGTTTCCAAGAAAATGAACACGCAGCTGGCTATCCTAATTCCATTTCCAACTCCTCCATGCGCCTCCTCTCTTATGCGGCCGATGAGTGAGCAGAGCAGGGACAGGGTAGCCTTACGTAGGCACGCCTGGATGCGGCTATGCAACTTTCGGAACCTTTCAAGACGTCTTTCACGAACTCCCTTTTGATGGATCATCTCTTTTGGTCCTCAAGTGAAAGAAACCCTGACTCGGTGCGAGACTGATGGCAAGACCCTTTCTGCCGTCGGAGTCCGTTTCGACTCCTTCTAGGCCTTACCCTAAGGGCCAGAAGGGTGGAAAGATGTGGTACCGTAAACAATCTCAAGGGACTTCGCCTGACGCACAGAGTCGGTTTCGCCAGAGGCAGAGGGGAACAACAATGGTAGACGCCGCCCTAGAGGCAGAGGGGTCCATAGAACCAGGGCAATCGAGAAACTTCTTCCGATAAGCCCTTCCAGCATCCCTAAGGTGTTGCCCGACTGCCCATCTTCGGAGGCAGACGGGGGAAGATTGTCACTGTACCCAGAAGCCTGGCTATCCTTGACACAAGACAAATGGGTACAGTCCATCATTTCGAAGGTTATTCTATCCCCTTTCTTCGTTTTCCAAATCAGTCAAAAATCCCTTCCAGATGTTCCACCGCTCAAAGGGATATAGCAGCTTTGGAAATTTCAAAACTGCTTGCAAAAGAGCTATTCAGCCAGTGCCAGCAGACCAACAAGGATCCGGAATCTACTCAAGGTTCTTTTAGTTCCAAAGAAAACAGGGACTGGAGACCAATTTTGGATCTCAGTATCTTGAACAGATCGGTCAAGAAAACAAGATTTGGATGGTCACGCTGCAATCCATTCTTCTCCTATTGGGAAAAGGAAACTGGATGTGCTCTATAGACCTTCAGGACGTACTATCACATAAAATGAACAGACGCTCCAGAAGATTCCTCCGCTTCAGGCTGGGAACCAGTCATTTTCAATTCAGGGCCCTGCCCTTTGGTCTCACCACTGCCCCCCGGGTGTTTACCAAATGCATGGCAGTGGTAGCTTCTCACCTGAGACGACAAGGATTCCAGGTGTTTCCATATTTGGACGACTGGCTCCTCACAGCTCCCACCAAGCATCTCCTTCTGATGGCCAGAGATTACACTTTTCGTCTGTCAAAAATTGGGTATCTCAATAAATTGCGAAAAGTCTGTTTTGTCGCCTTGTCGTACTATTACCTACATAGGCGCAAATTTAGATACTGTAAACATGTCTGCAACACTAACGAACCAAAGGATATCAGACATTCAAAAATTGGTGTCACTACTTCTCAACAACAACAGAGCCAAAGCCAGGTTAGTTCTAAAGGTGTTGGGAATCATGGCAGCGGCCATACCTCTCCTCCCATTGGCCAAATACCACATGCGGATCCTTCAGTGGATGCTCTTTTCTCAATGGTCATACCAGGAACTTCCAATGTCTCACACCATTATGATCACGCGTGCAAAAGCATCTCATGTGGTGGATGTCTTCCCCCCAGCTCCTGTTGGGGAGACCATTTGTTCCACCTCCTCCGGTTGCTACTCTGACAACGGATGCCTCCCTGATCGGGTGGGGGCATTATCAGGGCAGGACAGTCCAGGGCACATGGCAACCAAACGAATGCCACTTGCACATAAATGTTCTGGAGATGAGAGCAGTGCTTTTAGCGTTGCAAGCCCTTCAAGACTCTCTTCCCTTGGGAACGATTGCAATCCAGACAGACAATATGTCTGTAGTGTGGTACATCAACAAACAAGGCGGAACCAGATCATACCCCCTGTGTCGAGAAGCACTCAGACTGTGGCAATGGGCGATTTCTTCTCAGCGTTTTCTGATAGCAACGCACATCCCCGGGAAGTCCAATCACATTGCAGACAAGTTGAGCAGAGCTATTCTTATGCCTCACGAGTGGTCTCTGAAAGACTCTGTAGTGAGAGATATTTCTCAAGTGGGGTCAGCCTTGCTGCGATCTTTTTGCTACTCCCCAAAACAGCAAGTGCAGAGAATACTTCACTCTATTCCCTTTACCAGGCCAACCCAGCAGGGACGCACTAGTCCAAGTTTGGCCCCGGGGACTTCTGTATGCATTTCCTCCTTTCCCACTGATCTCTCAAGTAATACAGAAAGCTATCGCTCAAAAGGCCTCATTGATCCTCATTGCTCCTTACTGGCCTCGACAAGTGTGGTTCCCCTTTCTACATCGATTTCTTTTGGAGCGACCGTGGAACCTGGACCTAGTTCCAGATCTTTTGATCCATCAGTCGGGTCAGCTTCATCGCTCCCTCCCCTCTCTGAACCTCACTGCTTGGTTCCTCCACTTCCAACAGTAGCCAGGCTTCCTCAATTATCTCACTCTGTTAGAGATATTTTGATAGCTTCCCATAAATCTTCCACTCGAAGATTTATTTGAGTAAGTGGAAACGCTTCTCATATTGGGCACAAGGAAAGGACATAGATCCTTTCACGCTTCCATCCAACTAGTCCTTGATTTTCTTGCTGAACTCTTCCATGCAGGTTCATCTCCATCTACTCTTAAGGTTCAATTGGCGGCTATTTCTAATTTCCATGTGGGTATTTCTGAATCTGCCCTAATGTCCCACAAACTCTGCAAAGCCTTTTTGAAAGGAGTTTTTCTTCTCAGACCTCCTGTAAGAAACCCTCCTTCTCCTTGGGACCTAAATTTAGTTCTTGCTTCTTTGATTCTTTCTCCTTTCGAACCTGCAGCTTCATGTTCCTTAAAGCTATTATCATGGAAAACTCTTTTCTGGTGGCTATCACATCAGCTAGAAGAATTTCAGAACTTCAAGCACTCAGTTGTCGTTCTCCTTACCTTGTGTTCCATAAGGACAGAGTTTCCTTGAACTAACCCGTCCTTTTGCCTAAGGTGGTTTCAACATCAAATCTAAACCAATGCATTGACCTCCCTGTTTTTTTCCGGAGTATTCTAATAGGTCTGAACAGAAATTACACTACCTGGATGTTCATCGTCAATTAAGGTACTACTTGGACAGGGAAACTATTCAGAAAATCTGATCAGCTGTTTGTCTCCTATGCGGAAAGCAGAAAGGGACTTCCAGTTTCAAAGGTATCGTTATCCAGATGGCTAACATCTCTGATTACCCTTGTTTATGAAATTAGACACCAAGAACTGCCTAATAAACCTAAAGCCCATTCCACCAGAGCTTTGGCTACTTCTCTAGCCTTCCAAGACAGACTGCCTATTGACACCATTTGTTCAGCGGCTACTTGGGCTACTCCTCACACTTTTATTTCCCATTATAAGTTGGATTTAGCTTCTAGGCATAGAGCTAATTTTGGTTCCACTGTTCTCAGGAGTCTGTTCCGTTAGGCCACCGGGACAAGGTGCTAGGGCGGTCCCATCCAGCAAGAATGAAGGCGAGATAGACAACTTAACATATAGAAGTTATGTTCTTACCATAACGTTCCATGTTAGTTGTCTTCTTCTCGCCTTCTTCTTGCGTCCCACCCTCCTTCCCCCTGGCCTGGACAGACCTAGAGGAGTTGTGATCGTGACCTCTCTTTCTACCACCTCTTTCTTAGTCATATGCTATTATGCATATTTCTTGTTTCAGGATATAGGTCACCCCTTTTCTTCCTGCTGTTAGAGGTGGATTCTGTTTCACTGTTATACTGTTTTTGGCATAAGCTGGGTTAGCTTACAAACGAGATCTGAGGTAACTCTCGCCTAGCATTGTGGGATATAAGGGGAGCCTCGAGCCGGTGGAACCAACTCTCGAGCTTTTAGAGTGGCCGAGTCGGAGCCGAGGTCGGCTCAGAACCCATCCAGCAAGAAGAAGGCGAGAAGAAGACAACTAACATGGAACGTTATGGTAAGAACATAACTTCTATTTTCATTTAATGGAAATACCCCACCAGCACAATTTTTAGTAAGCTGAAACCAGTCATACAGATATTTACAACTTTCCTTCCCATAATTAAAATACATAAAATATGCAGGTGTTCCCTTTTCAGGGATTTGATCTTGCTTGCTTATTTTTGCTCCCATTTTTTGTATTTTATAAATCAATAATAAAAATGTTAGGCTTACCTTACAACTTTTGGATTCTGGCAGTTCCGAAGACAGAAAATAACTGTAGTAATCCACACACCATACAGGGAGGGAAAAGTAGAAAGTTTGTCGGCATGCAGCAACAGAGTAGAGGCTTTGATCAGCCTTTTCCCACAGCATCCCCTTGCTTTTGTCCCTGCGCGAGCTCAGAAGTCACAGCTCCAGCATTGCGGTTGGGATAACGGGACAGATAGGTACTTATGTCCAGAACTGACCACTCATTCAGACCCCCTGAGGGTACTTTCACACAATTACACTGTCCCAGCATGCTTTTGAGCTCATGAATTTATTTTAACAATGCATACTTCTACGTTCTATCATGCAGTAGGCTCATGAATTTGTTTTAACAGTATATAGTTAACATCCCAATCATGCTATGGGCTCATGAAATTGTATAGTCTACGTCCCAATCATGCAGTGGGCTCATGACCTTGTTTTAACTTTACAGTCTACGTCCCAATCATGCGGTGGGCTCATAACCTTGTTTTAACTTTATTTTTAGCTTTTAACTTTTTCTTTTTTTTTTATGCATTTATACACTGACAGAATAAAAACATCTCTCATACTTTTGACCTTTTAATTTTGAGGGTACCGCCCTTGACATAAGGCACTTCCTTGTGTTAATTTCTCTTTTACTGTATGTGCACATACATTTACTGTACTTATGTACTGTGGGGTCCTCCCACTATTACTTGTATATCTTACAACCACTCAGTCAAACAGAAATATAGTCATGCACTTATACTACAAACACAGTTATGCACTTACATTTGCTAAAATTGTCTAAAAAAAAAAAGAAGAAAAAAACACAAACCAACCCTTTTCCCCTTACAAAAATTTTTTCTGCCAAGGCTAGTATGTTTGCACACCCTGAATAGCTGCACATCTGAGTCTCTGACTATTCCATACAAGGCAGTGTGGAATTCACAGAAAATCTGTGATGGGCCCTATTCCAGAACTGCCCTGCAGCAATACCAAAGTTCAGATCTGAGTCACGGCACCAAATTGTTAACGTCATAAATAAATAACATTAAGAATTTACCTTATATGCCTCTAGTCAGGAACAATACTTCAGGATGTGCAAACAGAAATTTTATTCTTACAGCGCGGGGAGTTAGTTTTCATAATTTTTGATGAAGCACTGTTACTTTACATACAAAAACTGTAATTTTATACATTTTCTTATCAAACTGCTCATGCAGTTTCATGACGTTATAATGACTGTGTCCTAGAAAAACTTTGCAAATGTCCTCATCCCTCGTGATTTTCACCTCAGACATCACGTGAACACCTTTCTATACATGATTCACCTGCTTCCAAGGGGTCTTGTTTCTGACCTTGGATGTTTCAAACCTACCCTAACAACAATGCACTCCTAGCCTGGAGGAGTCAGGCTAACAAAGTCCTTTTTGTAATAACTACATGTCTCACTTCATGCAACACATACTATTCTCTTTTATTACATACTAAAAGAATGCAGTTTAAAATGAACAGTAATACTGTGGCTTATGAAGCTGTATTTTTCCCAGCCCTGCATACAAATTATATTTGCTTTTTAACAATCATATTATAGCATCATTAATAAGCTGAAATGAATATACATTTTAATAAGCTGGTCTTGTCCCATAACATCCCAGTATGCCCAGATTCACCAGGTGGACAGGTGAAATCACCAGAAGCTGACCATTGGACATGCCTGGTTTGGTGCTTTTTTTTGTAAAGTACAAGAGCTGTTTTCCCTTACTTTAGCAAGGTACTTTGCAATTATAGGCTGTTTAGTGCCTACAATTAATTTATCCTTATTAACAAGAAGAGTTGAGTGCTTGTATCAGTTTAAGGCTTCCTAGTGCTTTCCAGCTGGTTTTAGAGCATGTGCTAGTCACAGGGATGCTTAAAGGTAAGATAAAAAAAAAGATTTATTCTAAACACTACAGTGTGCACTAGAGGAGTTAGATATGAAGGTAGGTAACTTAAGATGTTAAGTTGTCTATCTCGCCTTCATTCTTGCTGGATGGGTTCGGAGCCGACCTCGGCTCCGACTCGGCCACTCTAAAAGCTCGAGAGTTGGTTCCACCGGCTCGAGGCTCCCCTTATATCCCACAATGCTAGGCGTGAGTTACCTCAGATCTTGTTTGCCGCTACAGCGATCGAGGTGTGTTTTCTACCGGCTCCAGGTTAGTGAAAAGTTAGACTAGTTTAAATTCTTTAGACTTAAGCTAGCTTAGTGTATTTTTCTTTCCCCTTAGTGTAGTGGATATTATCCCTTCATTTCCTTTATCCAGCCCCTTTTTCTAAAGAACTTATAGTTCTTTCCTAAGGCCTTGGCCCTCCTTCCCTATCCTTAGGGTGTGTATGTGTTGATTAGGAAGTTTAACTTAATTACCTTTAGTTTAAATATTTCCTTTGAATCCCTATCAGTGTAATCTGTGTGTGTGCGTTTTCTGTGTGTGATTACACTTAGGGTCCTTGAGTATGTCCAAGGATACAAAGGTCTCAGGCTTCAAGAAGTGTGACTCGTGCTGTCAGAAAATGTCTCTGACAGACGGTCACACTTCTGTGTATTGCCTGGGACCTTTACACCTGCAGGACTCTTGTGCTGTATGCCATGGCTTCAGCCCTAGAGTCCTGCAGGAGAGAAAAAATAAACTCATTTTGAGGGGTTTAATCAAGCCTGAAGGTTCCCTCTCTGTGTCATCGGGAAACCTTCTAAGGCTTCCAAGACCTCGGCTCCAGCTTCAGAGTCGAGGCCTAAGGCTCAAGCCTACTGCTTCATCGGCTCGGCTGGAGCCGATGAGTCTTTGACTGCAGTATCTGTGGTTTCCTCGGCTCCGGCTGGGGCCGAGGCATTAGAGATTCCTGGATCGGCTCCGATCAGACCATCGGAGCCGACATCTAGAAAGAGATCGAGGTCACCGTCCCTTGGCTCCGTTCATTCGGCTCCAGCGTCTCCCTTGCTGTCTGAACGGAGCCACAGATCTCACTCCTCCAGGTCATCGAGGCTCTCAGATCACAACCTCCAGAGGGTAGTGAGTAGACTTTGAAGTCCGAGGCACTGGCCCAAATGCTCCAGAGTCCGACTCATCAGTCGATGCCTCAACTAGTTCCAATAAATATTCCTCCTCCGACTCCTTTGAGCTCGGAGCCGGGGTGTCTCGGGACCGAGACTGTGGTAGCGTCGGAGCCGATACAATTGTCTTCGGCTCCGTCATCGGCTCCGATTTCTTCTTTTGAAGAATCTCGGCGCCGGGCTTCCCTCGTCGGCTCCGAGGGGGTGAGTGGCATCGGACCCTTGTCCGACCCCCCTCTCCCTCTCGGTGCTTCGGCGCTGGTGAGTTCAGCTATGACATCGGCCTCGGAGCCATCTCTGTCGGTGCCAAGGGAGGTTCTCAGCTTCTCGGAGCGGGGACCTCTGGCTCTGCCGGACAGGGGTGCATTCGAGGTCATGCGGAGTGTGTTGGAACCTTGTTCGACTCCACAGTCGGCTCCGTCCGCCCCTCCCTCTTCGGTGCCTTTGGTTATGTCGACTCACTCCCTCATCCCAGACCGCAGAGAGCTAGCTCCTCAAGAATCCCCTGTGGGATCTCATCCTCTTCGAGGCCTCCCCTGAATTGGCAGGGGAGCCCTCTAGGAAGAGAAAGTGTAAGAGGAAGCACATAGACTCACCTGAGTCTGTCACCTATGACACAGATTTAGAGGATTCGAGGGTTCCCACGTTCCCCTTCTGAAGATGTCTCTTTTGCAGACATTCTAGAGATCCTGAAACAGAGGGGAAATTGGCCAGCCCTTAACCCTTCGGAGGATGAATCTGTGTATCTTGAGGCGTTTGGCTCTCGCCCTTCCACCTCCTGGGTGTCCCCCCCTTTGATCCCCTCATGCAGGTGGTTGCAAAGAAGGCCTGGACGGCTCCTGATTCAGTGGACCCTACCCCCAGGAGACCTTCCAAATTTATAACAGCACCAACTGACAAGCAATTTCTCACAAAAGGTGATTCTGTGGATGCTATGGTGGTAGCTGCTGCCACCAAGAAGGAACTAGCTGATCCTTCAGTGCCTGTTCATCCCCCTAACAAAGAATCTAGGTCTATGGACAGGTACGGGAAGCGGATGTTCTCATCAGCGACCTTTGCTATGCGTTCACTGAATTACCTATGCCATTTTACTCGTCTTCAAAGGGACTTGATCAAAGAAGCGAGTGACATGTTGAAGGATCCTACGGCTGCGGGTTTTCAGGACAAGATGAACACTCAGCTGGCTACCCTGAACTCCATAGCTAACTCCTCCATGCGCCTCCTCTCTTATGCGGCTGATGGAGCGAGCAGGGCCGCAGGGACAGGTGTGGCCTTACGCAGGCATGCCTGGATGCGGCTATGCAACTTTGCGGACCCCTTTAAAATGTCATTCACTAATTCCCCGTTTGATGGATCATCTCTTTTTGGTCCTCAAGTGAAAGAAACCTTGACTAGGTGCGAGACAGATGGCAAGACTCTTTCTGCCGTCGGAGTCCATTTCTCCACTCCTTCTAGGCCTTACCCCAAAGGCCAGAAAAGTGGAAAAATGTGGTTCCGCAAACAATCTCAAGGGACTTCGCCTGACGCACAGAGTCGGTTCCCCGCCAGAGGCAGAGGGGGGAACAACAATGGTAGACGTCACCCTAGAGGCAGGGGGGGTCCGCAGAACGAGGGCAATTGAGAAGCCTTCTCTGATAAGCCCTTTCAGCATCCCTGAGGTGTTGCCCGACTGCCCACCTTTGGAGGCAGTCGGGGGAAGATTGTCACTGTACCCAGAAGCCTGGCTATCCCTGACTCAAGACAAATGGGTACAGTCCATCATTTCCGAAGGCTATACCATTCCCTTCGTTCGCATTCCAAACCAATCAAAAAAATCCCTTCGAGATGTTCCACCCGCTCAAAGGGATCTTGCAGCTTTGGAAATTTCAAAGCTGCTTGCAGAAAGAGCAATACAGCCAGTTCCAGCAGACCAGCAAGGATCCGGAATCTACTCCAGGTTTTTAGTTCCAAAGAAAACAGGGGACTGGAGACCAATTTTGGATCTCAGTATCTTGAACAAGTCAGTCAAGAAAACAAGATTTCGGATGGTCACGCTGCAGTCCATCCTTCCCCTATTGGGAAAGGGAAACTGGATGTGCTCTATAGACCTTCAGGATGCGTACTATCTCATAAAATGAACAGACGCTCCAGAAGATTCCTCCGCTTCAGGCTGGGAACCAGTCATTTTCAATTCAGGGCCCTGCCCTTTGGTCTCACCACTGCCCCCCGGGTGTTTACCAAATGCATGGCAGTGGTAGCTTCTCACCTGAGACGTCAAGGATTCCAGGTGTTTCCATATTTGGACGACTGGCTCCTCACAGCTCCCACCAAGCATCTTCTTCTATTGGCCAGGGACTACACCTTCGCATTTGTCAAAATTTAGGCATTTCAATAAATTGCGAAAAGTCTGTTTTGTCGCCTTGTCGTACTATTACCTTCATAGGCGCAAATCTAGACACAGTCAACATGTCTGCGAGACTAACAGATCAGAGAATAACAGACATACACAAACTGGTCTCGCTCCTCTTCAGCAGCAACAGAATCAAAGCCAGGTTAGTTCTGAAAGTGTTGGGGATTATGGTGGCTGCCATACCTCTGCTTCCATTAGCCAGATTCCACATGAGAATCCTTCAATGGATGCTCTTCACGCAATGGTCATACCAGCAACTTCCGATGTCCCACACCATCATGATTACGCAAACATGCAAAAATCATCTTCTGTGGTGGATGTCTTCCCCTCAGCTCTTGTTGGGAAGACCCTTTGTCCCTTCCCCTCCGGTTGCTACTCTGACAACGGACGCCTCCCTGATCAGGTGGGGGGGGGGCATTATCAGGGCAGAACTGTCCAGGGCACATGGCAACCAGACGAATGCCACTTGCACATAAATGTTCTAGAGATGAGAGCAGTGCTTTTAGCGTTGCAAGCCCTTCAAGACTCTCTTCCCTTGGGAACGATAGCAATCCAGATGGACAATATGTCTGTAGTGTGGTATATCAACAAACAAGGCGGAACCAGGTCCTACCCCCTGTGTCGAGAAGCACTCAGACTGTGGCAATGGGCGATTTCTTCTCAGCGGTTTCTGATAGCAACGCACATCCCCGGGAAGTCCAATCAAATCGCGACAAATTGAGCAGAGCTATCCTCATGCCTCACGAGTGGTCTCTGAAAGACTCTGTTGTGAGAGAAATTTTTGTCAAGTGGGGTCAGCCTTGCTGCGACCTTTTTGCTACTCCCCAAAACAGCAAGTGCAGAGATTATTTCACCCTATTCCCTTTACCAGGCCAACCCAGCAGAGACGCTCTAGTCCAAGTTTGGCCCCGGGGACTTCTGTATGCATTTCCTCCCTTCCCACTAATCTCTCAAGTGATACAGAAAGCTATCGCTCAGAAGGCCTCGTTGATCCTCATTGCTCCTTACTGGCCTCGACAGGTTTGGTTCCCCTTTCTTCATCATTTTCTGTTGAGCGACCTTGGCATCTGGACCTAGTTCCAGATCTTTTGATCCATCAGTCAGGTCAGTTTCATCGCTCCCTTCCTCTCTGAACCTCACTGCTTGGTTCCTCCAGTTCCAACCTTAGCCAGGCTTCCTCAAATATCTCACTCTGTCGAGATATTTTGATAGCTTCCATAAATCTTCCACTCGAAAGATTTATTTGAGTAAGTGGAAGCGTTTACCTATTGGGCTCAAGGAAGGGACATAGATCCTTTCACTGCTTCCATCCAAATGGTCCTTGATTTTCTAGCTGAACTCTTCCATGCAGGTTCATCTCCATCTACTCTTAAAGTTCAATTGGCAGCTATTTCTAACTTTCATGTGGGCATTTCAGAGTCTGCCATAATGTCCCACAAGCTTTGCAAAGCATTTTTGAAGGGAGTTTTTCTTCTCAGACCTCCTATAAGAAATCCTCCTCCTCCTTGGGACCTAAATTTAGTTCTTAGTTCTTTGATTCTTTCCCCTTTTGAACCTGCAGCCTCCTGTTCTTTAAAATTGCTATCATGGAAGACACTCTTTCTGGTAGCTATTACTTCAGCTAGAAGAGTTTCGGAACTTCATGCACTCAGCTGTCGACCTCCTTGTCTGTTGTTCCATAAGGACAGGGTATCTTCTGAACCAACCCGTCCTTTTTACCTAAGATAGCCTCGGCCTAACCTAAATCAAAGCATTGACCTTCCTGTGTTTTTCCAGAATATTCTAACAGGTCTGAACAGAAATTGCATTGGCTAGATGTTCATCGTCAGTTAAGGTACTATTTGGATAGAACCAAACAATTCAGAAAATCTGACCAGCTGTTTGTCTCTTATGCAGAAGGCAGAAAGGGACTTTCAGTTTCAAAGGTATCATTATCTAGATGGCTAACATCTCTGATTTCCCTTGTTTATGAAATTAGACACCAAAAGCTGCCTAACAAACCTAAAGCCCATTCTACCAGAGCTTTGGCTACTTCTATAGCCTTCCAAGACAGACTGCCTATTGACACCATTTGTGCAGCGGCTACTTGGGCTACTCCTCACACTTTCATTTCTCATTATAAGTTGGATTTAGCTTCTAGGCATAGAGCTAACTTTGGTTCCACTGTTCTCAAGAGTGTGTTCCGTTAGGCCACCCGGGACAATGTGCTAGGGACGCGGTCCCATCCAGCAAGAATGAAGGCGAGATAGACAACTTAACATATAGAAGTTATGTTCTTACCATAACGTTCCATGTTAGTTGTCTTCTTCTCGCCTTCTTCTTGCGTCCCAGCCTCCTTCCCCCTGGCCTGGACAGACCTAGAGGAGTTTTGATTGTGACCTCTCTTTCTACCACCTCTTACTTTAGGTATATGCTGCTGTGCATATTTTTCTGGATCAGGATGTAGGTCACCCTTCTCTTCTCCCTGGTTTATAGAGGTGGACTTTGTTTATAGTTATTCTGTGACTATTATAAGCTGGGCCTAGCTTACAAACGAGATCTGAGGTAACTCACGCCTAGCATTGTGGGATATAAGGGGAGCCTCGAGCCGGTGGAACCAACTCTCGAGCTTTTAGAGTGGCCGAGTCGGAGCCGAGGTCGGCTCCGAACCCATCCAGTAAGAAGAAGGCGAGAAGAAGACAACTAACATGGAACGTTATGGTAAGAACATAACTTCTATTTTTACCTGTCTAAAAGTTACGTTTTAGTGGAGAGTCACTATTTTTAAAACAGCAAAATAGATTTAAAGGGGCTGGTCACTTTTGTATTCTGGTACTATGGAATACAGTAGGATGGCCAGTAAATTTAAATAGTTGAAGGGGAGTGATTTCACAAAATTATAATTTTGCGCTTACTCACACAAGCCAGTTTTTAAAAGCAGAGAGAAAATGACATATATGGTCAAATTAACATAAGGACTAGAAAGACAGTGGTGTTTAAAAACACAACAGTAACCGGGTGGATAAAAAAAATTCTGCCTGACTCACAAGAGACAGAGCTGTGGTCTCTTTACAAGTTTTAATATGCAGTTAAAAGCAGAACACAAGTAAAACACAAGGTAAAGAAAACAAATCACAGTATTCAAAATAGAAAAAAACAATAAAGTAATACAAAATACAACAAATAAAAAGCAAACTAACCTTTCCCTCACAGCAAAGTGTAGGAGAGTCTGGGTGAGCTTTTCTAGTAAAGCTCTGAAATGTGTTATTTTAGCCCTTAAATAGAAGGTTTAGTTCCTAGCTCCACCTTCTTAGTTCACAGGTTATTAACCTTAACTGACTTGTTCTATCTTATGTGTGAGTCCTTAATTGATCTGTTATGATTTCTGCCTGACTCACAAGAGACAGAGCTTTAGTCTCTTTTCAAATTTTAATATGCAGTTAAAAGCAGAAAACAAGTAAAACACAAGGTAAAGAAAACAAATCACAGTATTCAAAATAGAAAAAGGCAATAAAGTAATACAAAATACAACAAATAAAAAGCAAACTAACCTTTCCCTCACAGCAAAGTGTAGCAGAGTCTGGGAGACTGTTTTCTGTCCAGTGGTTCTTCATCACATGCTATTTTAAGGAGTGATGAAACCGGTTCCTCCTTCCCAGGTGGGGAAGGGTTTTTATTTAAGGATGTTCCTAGTGCCAGAAAAAGAAAACGCTTGGAGACTAATTCAGGATCTTTTTTATTACAGAACTTCTTCAGAATTACTTCAGAATTCATTCGTAATTCTGAAGAAGTTCTGTAATAAACTGGATGAAAGCGGTAAATTTATTCTGGCTCCAGTGTGTGTCTTGTTTTAGTAGTATTTTACGTTTTTGAGTTTTAATTCAGGATCTTTCTTTCCTAAACCTGTTTGTGATAGTCCCAAATTCAAAATGATGTAAGTTTACAACCTGTTACCTCTTCTTCCTCTTTTAAGTTTTCTGGGGACACTAGACTTAAAAGATGCTTATCATCACATCCCTATTCTAGACATCAGACGTTTCTTAAGGTCTTGTGTGTCTGGATCATGTTATCAGTTCTCTTCATTACCATATGGACTATCCACGGCACCAAGAGTGTTCACAAACTATCTAGCTCCAGTTATTGCTCATTGCAGCTACAGGGTATCCACACTTTTCCATATTTATATGACTTGCTTATCTTTGCAGAGTCTTTTTCAAAGTTTCAGGAATTTACGACTTGCTTATGTTTGCAGAGTCTTTTTCAAAGTGTCAGGAATCTCTCTGTTGGGTGAGAGATCTCTTGCACAAGCTGAGATAGGATGCGAGCATTCAGAAACCTTTCTTTACTCCTTTGCACAGGATTATGTTCCTCAGATGTCAGCTAGACACCTCAGTTCAAAGAGCTTTTCTTCCATAGGAAAAAATAGATCTATATATAGATCTATTTCTAAGGTTTTCCACTCAAACTTCGGACATTGCAAGCGAATATCTCAGGAATTTGGGTTTCTTGGCTTCTGTGATTCTCAGTATACCCCTTGACAAGACTCCACATATTTGCTTGCATCCAACATGCTACAATCAACAAAATATTAATTGCTAGAAGCAAGTATAGATGGAAGTTGTAGTTTCTGGATCTAAAACTCTGTGTGCTATAGTCTAAGCTGCATATATTTCCACTGTGTTATCTGCCTAGTTTCAGAGCTTCCTGGCAGTTTAAGGAGTTAGAGATGATAAGAAGAACATGAACAGGGTTATCAGATCTTGGTGATATCAGAATTCAAATGGAACTGGTGAGAGGGCTTTGAGAAACCATTTCTTGGACTCTGGGCAAGTCAGCCTTGATTTGAAAATTAGTGATTGGAGTGTGGTCCTGTTTTAGGAGACATTCTCTAGAGAAGATCAAGTTAGATATTTGGATTCACTGAGGTAAGATAATGGACCAAGCATGAAAGTAGATGCAGTGCCCAGTTGTCAGGAGACAGCAGAGTTATAAATTTCACAGAAACAATTGATGAGTTTAACTTTCTGGGGTTAAACTAGCTTTACTACCATGCAGAATTTGCTAGGGTAGCTCAGATCTGTACAGGTACTTGAAATTGAGGAATCAGTATGTGCAAAAAAAATTACCTTGCTGCTGATCCATGGGAACAACATCTGATAGTGAGAGATGCAGGAGGCTGTGGTAAAGGTGCAATATTCCAGCACTTACTAGCACGCGCACACACACACACACACACACACACACACACACACACACACACACACACACACACACACACACACACACACACACACACACAAGACAAGGTCTTAACATACTGCTTTGGAGCCTTTGGACAAAACTGCAAGCATGGGGAATGTCATTGCGAGCAATGGATAGGGACTTGTTTATGACATTTCTTACTTAGGCATGTTCACAGTTTTCTTTTCGACCCATAAGGATGGCCCTTCTGTACCTTGGGTTGCCTGAACAATATTGGTATTGCATGCCTGCAGATGTAGTATTTGGCGATATGTCTTCACCATATACCATATACTAATGGAACTGTGGGAGTGAGTTACACAGATTTGATGTACTACTATGGGAAGATGGATTTAAGGCCGCGGTGGTGCAGCGGTTAGTGTTGTCGCCTCACAGCAAGAGGTTCTCCTGTTCGATTCTCAGCTGGAGCACCTTCTGTGTGGAGTCTGCATGTCCTCCCCGTGGTCGAGTGACATTAAAGACATGCGGGTAGATGCGTGCGTGAATGGGCGTGCCTTCTTTGAAGGTTGGGCTTCAGGCTGGCAACTCGGCACCATAAAAATCCACTGCCAATGATTAGCAGATGGGAGTTCTGATGTGGTGACCCCTAATCAGGAAAAGCCGAAAGACAAGCAAGCTATTGTTAGATTGTTTGGGGTTACCTAAACTGAGAAAATTCATTTTTCCCAAGCTGATCTTTAGGCAGTCGTTAGCTTAAGCTGTTTATACAGAAATGTTAGTTTTTGCAATAAGTCTATATAGTTAAGAACTCTATGTACACATAATGACTTATGATGCTTTATTTTTTGCTGTGCTGTACAGCTTATATGTAGTTTATATGATACACGTATGTCTGACTGATGCTCACATAAACTCTCCTAGTTCTTCTTCCTGATCTTTCTCCAAATCTGTTTGTTGGACTGTATTAAAGCTCTTTTAAAGTACATAAAAAAGTTTAAAAAATGTAGTTGCTTTAGTCAATAGGTAACAGTGGCTGTTATGACAAAACTAACCAATGAATGGTTAAGACTTGATGGAATAAGATTATTCCATCAAAATTGAATAAAATCTCAAGATTGTACTGTGTCTGCTTTTGTATGACAGTAACAGTATAACAATGGTTCTTTGAATGATTAGTCACTGAACAGAATTTGACTAGTCACAGTTCGTGAAAGGATATTTCAAAAGGAAATCTGCCTGAGCATTTGCTTGACATGTATGTTGTGCTGTTATCCTTTTGTAGGAATGCTGAGAGTATATACTTTACTGCAGCATGCCCTGCACATATTAGACTTCCTGGATTATCCCCTTTTGAAACTGCTGATATCTGTTGTGGTGCAATGCATTTAGTGAACATTTGCTAGTGATGGATCCAGAGCAGATACAGATGGGTGAGCTACTGCTGACCATACATTAATAGCACCAGTCATTCAGTAAGACATAATCCTGTTTTGTAAAAAAGTCCTTCAGTTTATTTTCATGTTCTGCGTATTTAGAAATGTACATATGAAATTGTGAATACTGCACTGCAGATAGTGAGTACATTTCATACATGTATTAAGGGGATAAGAGAACTCCATGATACCAAGTATTGCATTTAGACAGAGTGATAATTATTGTTTGTCTTCCTCCCTCTCCCTGAGCTTCCTCATACCATCAAGAGGACTTATTTCTTGTAGTTCTATACCTTGACTTAAGCTGAACACTAGGACTACGACAAAGATTGTAGTGAAATAATAAGCTGGGAGTCTGGGGGGGGGCACTAGACCCCCACAAGCCAGGATGTTCTAGATATTATGAGGTGCATTTAGATCTGTTTTCCCCAAACCTTTTGAACCAGTGTTTGTTTGACAAAAATCTTACCCAAGGAAAGAAAATTCATTCATATTTTCTTTCAAGGAAGAAATAGGTTTTGCCCAAGGCTAAATGTTCAAAGTTGAAAAAATAGTATTGCCCAATAATCTGAGAAGACAAATGCTTGCAAGGATACATAAAGTATTCCTTGAAATAGTAGCTTCCTCTCAACTCCCAAAAATTATTTATAGTCACTTCCTATGTAGCTCTCTAGTACTGGATTGAGATAAAAATAAAAGAAGAAATGATCACAATCTCATAGTTCGAGTCATTGCTGTCATACATGTACCCAGCATGCCTCTTCGCCCTTACCCCCTCCCCAGTTGACAACATCTGTGTACCTCTGTAAAGTTAGACTGTGTTGAAAATGAACAAACAAAATGCCAGTGTAACATATTTAAACTTGACTGTCATATGTACATGCACAGTATGCCGCCTTACCCCTCTTCCCAAAAGACAGATACCAGTATACATATCTGATGTCTGATTATAAGTAAAGGGGAAAACATTACTGATCACAATAATGCAGTCCGGTGTGTTTCTTCTAGACGGTACAACACCTCCAGAAAAGCTCTGGAAACCTTCTCTGCAAATTTCTGAGGTTTGATTGTGAGGAAAGTTAAAGAAGTAGTGACCCAGTTGTCCCCAGCACCCAAATAAGTCATAGCAACTTTCTGTACACACCTCCTTGCAGGGTTTGTTTTATTTTATGTGAGACCTGGAACAGAGGTTTGAATATGAGGCCCCCCCCCACTAAGCATGTGTCAAAATCTCCTTATACAGCTGGAGGTATGTGCATCTTCAGATCCCCAAAAGGTCTGAGGGTCTAGATTTTCTGTGATGCTTATTTTTTTGCCCCATTTCTGGAAAATAATTGTTTAACTATTTTTACTTGTATTGAGAAGAATTATGTATGTGTCCGCCAGTATTATGTGTCCACAGATAAAACTAGTGGTTCACCCATACTGACACTGCTTTTGACAAGCCAGGCCTAGTACAAGATGTGAGCATGCACACACACACACACACACACACACACACACACACACACACACACACTCACATACCTTGTATGGTCGTATACACCACAAATGCCTGCTTGCAATCAAATTAATTCGTAGATAGGCATTTAACAGAAGTTACCAGAAATGTATTTCATTTTGCAGCTGTTGGAATCATGCAATACAGTGCAACCCCATCTGCCCTCTCAACTTTTTACCTTAAAAAATACTGATCAGAGACAGATTTTACATGCTGCTCTTCTACACTAAGAAAACTGCTAGAAGATAAGGATTTGTATTAGCAATCATTTTCTGTAGTATAAGAAGTCTGAAACTTAATATCTGCCATAATCTAGTGATTACAGTTGGTAGCAGTTTCCCAGAAAACAACAATTTTTAGGAGGAACAGACTAAAATGTGAGGCAAAACTGAAGGTAGTTGAGAGAAAAGCCCACTGCACAAACACACAGACACATACTCTCACTCACAGACACACACACATGCGACCATCAATTATAGATACTTATAGTTAGACCATCTGTACCTCTGGTATCGTATTATGATCAATTGAATGAATATATACACAATGACACAAAATGTATTCTAGATCATTGCTTTCAGAACAATGCAGTAAAACCACTTACACCCTCATCTCTTAGCACAACAATCAGGGATGAAGCCAAAAATTAATGAAGGGCAAAAGCCCAAAAAACAGGGACAGACTTTTAAGTAATGCACTTAGAAAGCTGTTGCAACTTGAAATATCAGGCTTCACATGCATTTTCTCAAGAATATAAAGTATGCACATCAATTTTTTTTGTCATGTAACTCTTTGACATGTGTGTGCTGATATGTATAAGGCAATAATAAGAGGCATTCTGCAAACTTGGCGAAAGTTGAGCACTATACTAAAAAAAAGCAAAAATAAATTGGCAAGCTAACAGCACAATCCCCCTTCAAATGTCATGCAATGTTGAAGTCTCTAACCTCATTGCACCTCTGTACTTATGTTTTATAATTTATCTGGTGGCAGCAATGACTGGCATAAAAGCAATCTCCAAGGAAGACTGAGTGACCATGGATTTTACCATGCTGTTTGCGACTTCTGATCCAGACTTGGAAGCGTCACTCTAGAACTCTTTTGGGCAAGGAACTGATCCCCAAATTCCAATCATATTTAAGAGACAACAGCCAAATTGAGCAAGAAGTATCAGTCACTTAATAAAGGAAACGCGTAACAAAAAAATATATACTGCAAATGGCTGTAAACTTGACAGGCTGAAACAGCAGTAATGGTAGGCATAAAATCATGTTAACTTCAAGGTCCAGAGGACTGAATAACCACAGATTTTATGATGCGTTCTGCAGTGTCCAATCCAGACTTTGAGGAGTGACTCCAGAATTTGATAAGGCTTCCAAGATCAGCTGTCAAGGAACCAAGCTGAAAAAAAATGTATAAAAGTTGCTTGTTAAAGTGGATGCTTAACAGAAAAAAAAAAGAAAAAAAAGAAAGAATTGCCAAAAGTGGTACACTTGAGAGGTTGATGCTAATGGGGGAGCTTTAGCTCCCCTAGCACCCCCAGTAAATCTGCCACTGTTTGCAGCTGACTTTTCTTAATTATTATGCCTGTGTTCTCTTACTTGTTACTTGAAATAAGTTTCAGCCCTGTACTTAGTGTTGCATTTGTCTGTATGAACACATGTCCTTCTGTGCATTTCTTCTTATAAATTTGGGAGTTTTCTCCTTAGGTCTCTTCTGTAAATGGGCTATGTCCAATAGGACCAATATGGTCACCAGAATATTTAACTAAAAAAATAAATAAAAAGATTAAGAGTAGTTAAGGCAGGAGATGTAGGAAATATTTACAGTTGTGAGAGGAATTTTATGTTAACATTAGATAATCAACTTCATTCCTGTATTTTATAGTACCAGGATACTCCCTGCACCCAATTCTTTTGTTGCATTCTTTATACTTTTTTAAGATATAAGATTATGTTACCTTATTTTATCTGAATGGAGAGTCAGTCTTTTGTGAATGTCTAGGTGAAGAGCAAAGAGCATCCTAAAAAGCATAGTATTCAGATGCAAGGCCTTCGAATGAAAAGTGCCTTTTAGAAAAAAAACTGTGTTAGAAAAGAAAGTATGATATCTCGAGTGGTACTGGTATCATTCATTCATTCATTCTACAATCATCTGAGTAATCCACTTCAAGGTTGCAGGAGAGCCAGGGCATATCCTGGTACTCACTGGTTGTAGGGCAGAGGAATTCATCCTAAATGGGCTAACAACCCATCACAAGACGCATAACAGCCACTCACCTTCACACAGTACCCACATCTTTGGGTAGAATGCTTCTGGTCCCTTGCTATTGCAACTGGTTTCTTAACCTCTTTTTAGTCACTTGCCCCAAATACAGCCTATATGACTATGAGAGGTCTTCATTGAAAGCAAGTAAAGCAGGAGTTCCCCACTGCTCTTGCAAAGGGGTGCAACTTTTCCTTTGTGCAGATTATTTGGAGATGTATGCAGCAGGGTGTCTATGCACATCAATATGACACTGATATGACTATGCATAATGAACTGTGCAGAATGGCTGCCCTGTTATATGTAACATCTTACCCTTGTCATTGATGCTTGATTAGAACAGTGCAAAATATATGCTAAATATTTTGGAGAAAACTATGTTTGCCTGCAAGAAGCAGTTCTTTCGGAAAAATGGGTCTGATACAAGGTGAAAGCCTCCCTCACCATGCACTTCTACTATACTGCAGATGTAACAGATGACCGGATTGTCCCTGATTTAAAACATAGTGTAGGGTAGCATAATTGCTTCAATTGCATATTGGACAGACCATAAGTATTACTTTGGTAAATGCTGAAATTTCTGCATGTGAAAACAGATATCAGAGAGACATTGTGATTGGATGTTCAGTGGGCACTGCCACCTTTACCAGTCTTCAAGCATACTAAGACACAGCATGGCCAGGTTGTACACATGTAATCCAGTGATCAGTATGAGGTGTGTAACTTCATGTCTGCATTACCACATGCCCTTCAGTAACTTGTGACTGCTTTTTCCTGCTTTATGATACCTGCTGCCAACACAGTGTTAGTATCTCACATGGTTTCAACTAGTCAACCTCTGTAAGACTTTATGTATTGCATCAAGCATTTCTAGTTAATTCATAGTATACATTAAGATGTCACTTGTATATTGTAGCACCATATTTATCATACTTAACAGCCCTCCTTCCTTTTTCCACTGCATAGTCACTGGTGTTTTGGATGGGTTGTTTAATCCTTCCCTCTTTGTTTGGATATGTCACCAATTATTAATAATTGCTTACAGTTTTACTATAGCGGTGTGTGATATTATATCTTAGATCTGGCTGAAACAAATATTAGCAGATAAGATGTTTACATGCCTCTGCTGCTTTTTTCTTCTACATGCACACCCTGTAATGTGATTATTGTAACATTATTATATTTAAATCAGTGTTATTCTGAGTATGAGGTAGACATGCTACAGATAACAAGGTTGTCCAGCAGCAGAGCACACTGCATTTTGTTTTATATGACACACTTACTACTGCCACTTCAATGTACATTCTTCTCTGACTCCATGTTCATTGTATGGTTTATTGGATGGGCTGTTCATAATGTGGCAGCTCTACTGTTTTGTTGAGTTGTGCATATGCAAGGATTCGGCTCTTACATGGAAACATGCATTTCAATAAAAAGAAGGTTGCAGAGATTCATTTTCAGTGAGGTGGTCTTGTTGATGTGAGCCAGTGAAAAGTAATGTGATCACATACTGGAAAATCCAGTTAAGAGGAATGTTAACTGAGGCTTGTCTGCAGTATAGAGAGTACCTACTAGCCAGCAGTAATTTTGTTTGTAGAAGGTCTTGAATAAAGAGGAAAAGTCAAGGGTGTAAGCAATACAGGAGAAATTATTCCAAAGGCATGATGCTACCAGTGAATGTATGTCTTAATGGTCTGTTTATTATTTTATTAATGTTTAACATGTTTAGTTTGAGGCCTCCTCCCTGATGAAGGTAATGAATGAGTCCCAAAATGGTGATATTGCAGATATACCATTAGATTATCTTTTAGTAATAATTTGAAAGTTGTCTCTGTGCTCTGTGAGTTACTGGTCAAAAATCAGCTGTATTGAAAATATGGGTTTACATTTAAAAAGAATGGCAGCAATCTTACACATTAATGTTCAATATATTTGCATCTTTGATAATGTTTAATGTCCACCAATTTTCTGTGTAGCCATTCTGCATACCTCATTATGAATGCAGTACATAACTGACCTAAACTTATTTTGCTGTAATAGAGCACAGACATTTATCTTTGGAAATAAATGTCTATTGCAGGGTTACAGATGTCAGGTTAGATACTGAAAAATGAAGTGACAGAATTCCTAATTTGTTGGACTCTCTTCCTATGCCTCGTGTTGTATCTCTTGACCTGTTTCTATGCTCTGTTTGGGCTATGCCCGCAACTGCTTTTATAGCCCTTGTATGACCTTCAGAAGTGAGGTCTCCCCTTAAGGAAAACAACTTCAGTGCATCTTGACAGCAGGCAGCGAGAGCTTCTGGAGACAGACAGACAGACATATGGTCTTTTAGGCAATCGTATGAGAATCGGGGGGGGGGGAGGGTACATAACACACTAACTTAGCCTTTTGCTTATGGATTTATGGATTGTGTCCCAGCAAAGGTGCTAGCCATAGCAATTACTAAAGTCCTTACCCATGTCTGTATTTTATTATCTACCAAAGGGCACTCTTTTATTGCGGTTAAACCTCCATTCCCTTCTGTATAGAAAGAGATTATGCTTTCATTTATGTAATTATTTCCCTCCATGAATAGCTTTATAGCCCCAAGTACTCAGTGTTGGATAACTGGAAGGACATACTCACATAGGTTCATAGGAGACTACTAGCCCAGCTGTCCTTGTGGGACATTTTAAGCACAGCCAGTTTCCCTTTTTTTGTGCTCAAAATAACCTATCCTATATATTTAGTTTTGTATTAGATTTCCTCCCTGATCAGATATTAACAGTTCAGCAGCATGTTCCAGGTACAGATTTTTCAAACAAAAAACAATTATAGACACTGCCTTGTAGACCAGGTAGAGGTCCAATCTAAGTAACACACAAAAATGAATTACAATGACAATTTGTGAAGCTTTTTCAAACAAGTCACATATTCCAGCCCTAGGCTTTTTTTGCTAATAAAGAGCTACTGCATCTTTTGAAGTGGTTTCATGTGACTTGTTTAAAGGCCATAAAACCCAGCTTTGTATTCAGTAATGAGTTGGGCAGCAACAAAAATGATACGATGATCTCCCTTTTGATATTAGACATGCCTTTCAGAATTAAATGGGCTACAAAATGTTTTTTTTTTTACTCTGATAGACAAACGATACAGTTTAACATGATGTTTCCCATTGACTCTAGATCTTAAATAATTATGTGATTTTTTTTAATGTAAATATTTGTAAACATACTATCACAACATTTTTGTAGACCATCTTGAAGAACTTTGGTGTATTTTAAAGATTTATGCTACTCAAATTGTAACCATATTCATAGTTCATTATCCAGAGCTCATTTCTCTCTTTTATATCTGGAAAAACAGTCTGAAAAGGGATGTCCCATTCCAGAACACTGCTAAATGCAGTTGGTTATCCCACACAAAAGGATCGACAGGCAACCCCCAATCTTGACTTGCTGTAACCTGTTGCCTAACCACTATTTTTACTTACTGCATTATGTATATGGCCAGATTCCAAAAGACTTGCTGTCAGTAAGTAACTTACTCCAGGGTAAGGTCTATCTACATAGCAGGCCTGCACTGCAGTAACCAGTTAGCAATTTTCTGCAATTCCACCAAACAATTTCTGTTGAACTTACTTACATATTTAAATTATGTTAACACGCATTCATGAATGCAGAAGTTATTAATATCATGGAGTTCACCAACGGTATCTTGAGCAGATCTGAATCACTGAGGATGGTACCCCAGACTGTGTTCTTAAGCATGTCATTTATTGGAACAACTTCTAATTGGCAAAGGCTATCAAAGATCATTTATTTGTGATAAAGTTGTAGTTTACATTTAGATTTTACTTTTATTTTGGATTTTACATTAAGGTTACAAAGCTTGGTATCATTAATTGTGTTAATCAGAAAGTATAACCATGGGTGGGAAACATAAAAGTGAAAGGATTACAATGATGTGATTTACTATATTGCAACCCACGGACATTTTCCGCACTGTTTGCACTAAATTGTTTTGATTAATGCAGTGGAACAATCTACCCACTTACCATTTGAATAAAGTCCACATAAGATTAGCTTTTCATTGACTTTTACATTTATTTTTATTTTATTTTACATTTGTTGACTGGGCTAGTCTAACTGGATGTATGTCCATTTTCAGTAGAGGTCCGGGGAGATAAGCTCCGCTAAACAGATAATATTAAAATGAGTACACTCAAATTTTAGGCTAAAAGGCAATTTTACATAGGAGTATGGTAATAATTTTACTTACATATACAAACAAAAGACATGATTCTAACAGTAGTAATCTTGCAAAGGAAGTTTGTGATCTGCAGAGGTGCATGAGAAGGAGTAAGAAAAAAGCAAACAAACTTTAGGTCACTTACAGATCATTATCATTGAGGCTAAAGATGTGAGAAGAGAGTACAGTGGACAAAAGGAGGCAGTGAATTATTAGTCTGGATAAGTACATGGGCATAGCCAGTAAGTTTTAAGGTATTCTTTGAGTCGCTTTTTGAAGAGTTGTGTTGAAGTGAGGGATGTAATTTCAGTAGGAAGAAGGTTCCAGGCTTTCCCCACTGTATTTGAGAACAGTGAATCTCCTGACTTATTATTGGATTTGTGCATAGATACTAGTAGCTTGTTTGCTGAGCGTAGAGTAGTAAGATTTTTGTAGGGAATGATAAGGCTAGTGAGAGTTGGGGTATTACTAGGATGATAGAGGGACTTGTGGGTGATAGTAAGTTGATGTAATAGAAGTTGATTGGGTAGCTCCAGCCATCCTAGCTGTTTAAGGTTATGACAATGGTGGATTCTAGAAGGGGAGCTAGTGGCAAATCTGGCAATGCTGTTGTAGGCAGTTGCCAGTTTGTTGAGGTTATTTTTGGATAGATTAGTGTAGATGGGTGAGGCATAGAGGAGGGTGGAAATGAGATGGGTTTGGGCGATAGTAGTTCTGGCTAGAGGAGTAAGGAAGGGTTTAATTTTGTGAAGAGTGCCGAGTTTTCTGTTAACTGCTTTTATAGTGGTGTTAATGTGAGTGTCAAAGTTAAGGTTGTGGTCAATGGTTATTCCTAAGAGTTTAGTTGTTGGGTCAGGTGATATGACAGTGCCATTATTAGATGTAACTGTGAATTCTATTGTGGAAGATTTGTGTGTAGGAGTAAAGAGCAGTAATTTAGTTTTTTTGGGATTCAGGAGAAGGCAGCGACGTTGGAACCAGTTTTCAACAATATTAAACACACTTTGGGATTGGAGTTCAGATGAGGTAGTGGCAGAACATAATAAAGTAGAATCATTAGCATATTGTATGCAGGTCGCTTGAGGAATTGCTGTAATAAGATCATTGATGAAAATTGAGAATAGAAGAGGGCCTAGAATAGAGCCTTGAGGGACACCAAGGGAAATAGGGAGATGCTTGGAAAGAATATTGTCCCAGAGCACAGCCTGCTGCCTGTTGTCTAGGTAGGACTTGAAAAATTGTAATGCCTGTGTGTCTAGTGAGAAGGATTCAAGTATATTTAAAAGAAGCTGATGATTAACCATATCAAAGGCTTTTGAGAGGTCAAGAAAGAGTGCAGAGGATAAAGTATTATTATTATGGTATTTGTTGATGCAGTCAGTGAAGGATAGGAGGGCAGTGGTAGTGCTATGGAATGGCCTAAAACCATGCTGGCAGTCAGCAAGTAAGTTGTTTTGGAGTAGGTGATTGAAAATAGAAGTTGGCGGTGGATACATTTTTCCATGATTTTTGCTAAAGGAGAAAGTAAGGCTATTGGGCGAAAGTTTGACAGTTCAGTTGAGTTGCCGCCTTTGTGAAGTGGGATAATATGGGAGGTTTTCCAGAGGGATGGTATAGTTCCTTCCTTAATGGTTCTTGGAATTTAGTCAAAAATCTTCAAGTTTTGTAGGAGACACAGATGGTCTCTGGTAGTCTTACATCAGATATTAAGTATCACTTATATTTATTATTATAAGAGCAATTTCTTGCCTTGCCTTTTTTTTTTACTGGCTTATTGCTTTTAGATGCTTTTTACAAATAATTAGACACCACCATTAATTCCACTAGATCTTACCAGAGAGAGAAGGTATAACCTGGAATATGAAATATGTATTCTGAATCTTTAAACCAGGGTTCATAATGGTATAGGCAATAATATCAGTACACTCCAAGCAGAGAAAAAAGTTTCTTATTTACCCATTTTATTGCTGAGAATTCTGGCATTTACCTTAACCTCTGTTTTTTTTTTCTCACTGGTGGTTCGGGTTGCATGATAGACTAAAATCATGTGATTGGTAAAGCTTTTCACATATGGCTTCTCAACAGAGAGAGAATGGTATGTATTTTTTAAGTAAGTATAGTTGTTTATTTTAAGTTTTCACTACATTGTCATGTCAAGGAGCAAGCAATGAAATTAGAAAAACATTTATACTGGTACTTTCATTTGTGAATGTGCTCTGGCTATTATAATGGTGGCAAGTTCATTTTGTTTCAGGAATCTAAGAAAAAATACCTTTGGTTTGTCAGTAAGGTCATCTGTATTAAACTTTGTCTAGGCAAGTAATTCAGTAATTATACATGGTAGAAGCACGTTACCTTCAAATGGGATGCAAACATCAGGAAGGTTTAAGAAGTCCATTCTGTAATTATTTTATACCTCTTTAGGCAAACAGGTCTGCTTGGTATGAAGTGACCCTTTTATTGGGTGGCCTACAAGGATGTATATATAGCACAGAACACCTTTTAAAAATGAGAGAAAATGTAAAACAGATACACAGCATTCCATATTTTAGTGATTTAGTACGAATATATTTTTTTATCTTAAGAAAGGGTACAGTGGGTTACTAAATGAGACTGGGTTAGAAGATAAAAAATAGTCAAGATAGACAGGAGTTGATAAAAAAGGACAGAAAACATCAGAAGATTGAAAATAGGTATATTGTAAAATGTGTGATTTGCTTTATTTAATATAGCAGTACACTGTTTTGTTTGTCAGAATTCCATCACTGCAATAGGGTGGCACATGGTATCAGGATATTTTCTAAGTTAACTGAGTTGTAGTAGCATTCTAAAGCCATATAATAGAATTATTAATGCCAATTCAGCAGTTTGAACAAGTCATTAAGTAGACTACAAGACAGCTGTGACATACAGTGTACCATAAATAATGAAATGTAGTGTATATAAATGAGGGGTATTTGTTGGCAAACAATGAGCTGGTTCTCAGGGAGATATTTGCATCTCATTCATATTCCGATGTATTCTTTCACTCATGTATTTTTCTTTTGTTCTGTGAATTTGCATTGTTATAACAATGACTTAATTCTGCCTCAGCACCGTAGAAGAACAGCACATTTCTGCCACCATTTATACCGTCTAGCCTAGCAACATCTTAATGTACCCCTTAGGTTTTGTCCTGCTGATAATAAATTCCCACCAGTTATAACCCCAGAAAACATGGAGTCTGCTTTTTCACTGCCAGGACACACGTTTTTTGTAATAAGCTATGATGCTTGATAAATGATGCAGAGATGACACACACTCTTTGAGAAAAGAGGATTTAGTATGTGATTGCTGCATAAAATGGGCCTCTTGCTCTGAGCGACTATGGTTGATTATAGATATAGGGATTTTATTAATTTATTTTTCTTATTATTCTCTTTACCTGGCCTACTTTCTCTTCTGCTGCAGTATTGATATGTTAGCAATGTTGTACAATTTTTACAGTTTGTATTCACTTAAACTAAACCACCAAAGTGCATTTGTCTAAACTTGCCATAGCAGTAAATGTTCAAATGATCACGGCTGCAGTAGCCTTAGCTATATGTGTTATATCCTGCCAAGGATATAACGTCCGGCTAGCTTCCAAAGCTTCGGGCATATTCCATATTTTCAAAATGTTAGGCAGCTTGAGCTGACTAAAAAAAGAGTAATTTGTGCTAATTTAGAGTTACTGATATAGCCTACCTGAGTGCTACTCCCACTGTATTTCTTGACAATGGATCTGCTTTACGAAAACCTATGTGCAGAAATACATTTTGTCGTTACAGCTTGACTAAAAGCATTCTATGATTAATCTGTAAATATATTTGCTTTACATTCAGTCAGCAAGTAGTTGCTGACTATTGTTATTGCAGTTGTAGCACATCACTTTTGTAATTGTTTAGTTAACCTATAATACTGACATGCTGTTTAACTGCATAAAAAGGCTCTTCTACTTTTGGCTTTACTGTGAAGCTTTACTATCTGGGTCAGTAATGAAAGTGGGCACTATGTAGCTGGACTTGCCCTGTTGCAGACAAAGTTTAGTAAACTTGGCTGTCTGTCTTGTGGGTTGTATATACACAAGTATGTTTTTTTTTCAAACCTTTCTTCTTTTGTAATAGCTTTGTCAGCTAAGCTTCATGTTTGTTATAGCTCATTAGAGTGTATTTCCCACAACCTGCAAACAGGTGGACTCCCTTGAAATATTTATTCTTACTTTATTTAGCTCCATGCCAGTTTGCTTTATTTATGATTTTGAAAGTGTTTATTTATTCTGTGCAGTATGAAGAAGTTGTGGTATACTCATATTAATCTTTTAAGTATGGTCAGATGACATTAATCACTAATATGAGCTACACCTTGATGAGTTAAGCTGGATCTCACTCAGATTTATCACCACTTTGTGCCCTCAATACCTTTTGATATTTATGCAAACTACTATTCTTTGGGTGCTTTAAGAGGAGGTCAAGCAGAAAAATGCAACATGTTTTACAAAAATATTGATGCTAGCTAAGGAATTTGTATCAAGGTGGTTGTTGCTGATAGGTTCAATGGGCTGAAAATTGCACATGTTAAAACTTTCCTGTGTTGATTGCAGTTTTAAATTAGGACAAGTTGGCTGATTATTCACATGCGGGATCACACCTAGGACAGTGCTCACTAATGACAGAAGTATTTTTACACAAGAAAACTTATTGGTGAAACTGCTGTATGGCTGACAATTATTTATTAAGCAGGGTAGAGCGCTTATCTAGTAGAACTTTTTCATAGTCGGCCCAGAAACAGGAGTCTCATTAACAGCTGAAATCCTTAAATGTTATGTTGTCCTATCTCGCCTTGATTCTATGCTGGTTAAGTTTGGAACCGAGCATCAGTTCCGACTCTGCCTAATTCAAAAGCTCGAGAGCTTCCACTGGCTCGAGGCTATGCCCTAGCCCATGAGGCTCAGGGAAGATTACCCAGATCTCGTTTGCCGCTCAAGCAGATTGGGTGACTTCTGACAGGCTCTTGGCTAAGTTCAGTTTATTATTGATATTTTTGATACTTCTAGTAAAATAGTTGAAGTTTATTAATAATTTTAGGTATTTGTAGGTTTTTAGAGTAATCTGTTTGTTTTTTCCCCCTGTCATTGATGTTGTTGGCCATCGTTCCCTCTTTCTTCGTCAGACCTAACCCTCTAGTTGTCGTCCTTTTCATTCCGAAGCTCGTTTTAGTTAGAGCGCTTTCCCCCTTATCTTTTCAGGTAGCTCGTTTAAGTTAGAGGGCTCCTAGCGGCCCCTTTAACTCAGAGGGCCACTCCCCTCCCTCTCATTACCTTCCCTATAGTCAAGAGGAGAAATTGTTTAAGTTAGAGGTTTTCTCCTCAAACTTGTTTTTTGTGCGTAATCAGCATTAGTATATATATATATATATATATATATATATATATATATATACACACACACACACACAGATACGTTGTTAGTATTAGTAGATAGTTGTGTGCTGTGGTTTTTGTAGTTTAGGCTTTAGTGATTTAGATAACTTTTACTTATTCTTTTCTTGCAGACAGACCTGTCTAGGAACGCATTTGCTGGTCTCAGTCTAGTTTTTCAACTTTGTGAGGTAACAGAGTTGTTAAGGATTTCTTTGGGGCTCCCTTCTTGTTAGTTGTGTCCCTCTTCTAAGAATCTGAACATGTTGAAGGATCATAAAGAACCCAAACAGTCAGGGTTCATAAAGTGTGATAAATACTCCCAAAAGATGTCTCTTACTGATGGGCACACCAGTTGCATTTATTGCTTGGGTGCCCTTCACTTACAGGAATCATGCACATTTTACCATGCCTTTTGCAGTAGAGTTTTACTTGAAAGTGATAAACTTATTTTTAGAAGGCTACTGAAGGTTCCATTCTTTGAAGCCTTGGAAGGGTCTCAGAGCTCCAAACCTTCTTCCTCCTCTAAAGTGGAAAAGTCTGGAAAAAGAACTTTGACTATGGATCCGGTCTCTGAACCACCTAAGAAGATTGTCGTAAAATCACCTGGCTTGGAACCAATGGCTCTTGACTCCGAGAAGTCTACCTCTTTGGTTCCATTGGCCATTACGTAACCGATAGAGTTTCAAGTCAGGAGATGGTCCCCAGTTCTGGAGCTGGTTACTCTGACTTTAAGATCCTATATCGGCTTCGGAGCCAACCACTCTGCCTCGAGGTCAGTCTCTCAGTTCTTCGGAGTTGGTGACATCTTTTGAGCTAATGGAGAGAGTGCTGTCACCTCCGATGGCTCCAATCTCAGTTCGAGCTCTCTTCCCCCAAAAGCGCCTGTGTCGGTCTTGGCACCATCGCTCCCACCCAAGAGCAGTGATCCTAAGCCCCAGGAAGCTCCAACTGGCGAGACTGTCTCTTCCGAAACTTCCCCAGAGTACCCTTCAGAGGAGGTCCCGTGGAAGAGGCTGTGCAAGAGGAAGCACATAGACTCCCCAATGAGTCCATCACATCGGACACTGACCTGGATGATTCAGAAGGGTCCCCACAGTCCCCCTCTGAGGATGTCTCCTTTGCAGACATCTTGGAGATTCTTAAGCAGAGGGGTGGCTGGAAGTCCACCAATCCTTTTGAGGATGAGTCGGTGTACCTGGAAGCTTCTGGGTCTCACCCTACCCGCCTCTTGGATGTCTTCACCCTTTGACCAACTAATGAATGCTATTGCTCGAAAGGTGTGGGGCTCTCCCGATACAGTGGAGCCTGTTCCAAGGAGGCCTAAGAAGTTCATTACTGCTCCCACAGATAGAGAGTTCTTGATGAAAGGGGTCCCAGTAGATGTGATTGTGGTGGCAGCGGGAACCAAAAAGGAATTTTTGGAAACTTCCTAGTCTGTTCATCCACTGAATAAAGACTTTAGGACGATGGACAGGTATGGAAAGCATACCTTCTCTTCAGCAGCTTTTACACTTTGATCTCTGAATTACTTGACCCATTTTACCAGACTTCAAAGGGATCTCCTGAAAGAGCTAGGAGATACCTTGCAGGGTACTGTAGCTGCTGGAGTTTCGGATAAGGCTTCCTCTCAGCTCTCCACCCTTAACTCACTGGTTAACTCCTCCATGTGGCTGATTTCATATGCAGCCAATGGAGTGAGTAGGGCAGCAACTTCAGGAATTTCCTTAAGGAGGTATTCCTGGATGCATCTCTGTAACTTTGCTGAATCCTTCAGGTCTTCCTTCAATAATGCCCCATTTGATGGCTCGTCATTATTCAGGCCCACTGTTAAAGAGACCTTAACCAGGTGCAAACAGGAGGGGAAAACTCTGTCTGCCATTGGGGTCCATTTTTCTGTCCTCACTAGACCTTTTCCCAAAGGTCAGAGGGGAGGAAAGATGTGGTTCTGCAAATCCAAAGAGTGTTTCCCGATGCACGTGGTGACTCTTCCCCCAGGGGCAGAGGGGGAAGTAACAATGGATGATGCTGACTTCGTGGCAGAGGGGGTCAGGAGAACCAGGGTGACAGGGACTCGTTCCCTGGGAAGCCCTTTCAGTGCTCCTGAATGGAGGATCATCTATCTGGCTCTGGAGGCAGTCGGGGGACACTTATCGTTGTACCCAGAGGCCTGGCTAGATATCACACATGACAAATGGGTACAAACGATCAAATCCAGAGGTTATTACATACCCTTTTCCACTCCCCCTTTGGAGATACAATCCGCCCTAGATACTCCACCCAGTCAAAGGGACTGTGCAACATTAGAAGTACAAAAGTTGCTAGAAAAAAAAGAGTCATCCAGAATGTCCCTGCAGACCAGATTGAATCCAGAACTTACTCAAGGTTCTTTTTAGTTCCAAAAAAGACAGGGGACTGGAGACTCATTTTGGATCTCAGCAGATTAAACAAGTCTGTCAAGAAATCAACGTTTTGGATGGTGACATTGCAGTCAGTATTTCCCTTTCTGGGGAAAGACGACTGGATGTATTCAATAGATCTCCAGGATGCATACTACCACATAAAAATGGATAGGCGATCCAGGAGACACTTACACATTCAGCTGGGACCCAGTCAATACCAGTTTCGAGCCCTGCTCTTTGGTCTCACTACAGCCCCCAGAGTGTTCAAGAAATGCATGGCAGTGGTTACGGCTCACTTGACGTGTATGGGACTCCATGTGCTTCCGTACCTAGATGAGTGGCTGCTAACCGCCACCACCAAGCATCTATTAGTGCAAGCAAGGGACAAAACCATTCATCTCTGTGACAAGCTAGACATTGCAATAAATTTCAAAAAATCTGCCTTGATGCCTTCACATCATCTTATATACTTAGGCGCAGAGTTAGATTCAAGGAAAATGTTGGTCAAACTTACCCCGAAAGGATTCAGTCCCTACACCATCAAATCAAGAGCTTGATATCCAAGAGAAAAGTACAGGCAAAGACGGTCTTGCAAGTTCTGGGCACCATGGCAGCTGCAGTCATTTTAGTGCCTCTAGGGCATCTGCACATGAGAGTCCTTCAATGGCTACTTTTCTCCCAGTCGTCCATGCAAGACCTACCACTGTCACACAAGATCATTATCAGAGAGTCCTGCAAAACAGATCTACGGTGGTGGCTTCAAGTGACCCAGTTGACCATGGGGCTTTTGTTTGTTTTTCCACAACCAACAGCCACACTGACCATGGACGCTTCTCAGATAGTGTGGGGGGCTGCATTATCTGGGAAAGACGGTCCAAGTCATCTGGCAGGAACACGAGAACCACTTACATATCAATATCCTAGAGACGAAAGCGGTGCTCTACACATTGCAAGCATTCCAGGACTCTCTCCCGACAGGAACTATTGCAATTCAGACAGGCAATATGTCAGTAGTGTGGTACATAAACAAACAAGGAGGAACCAAATCCTACCTTTTATGTCGAGAGGCAGAAAGAGTATGGCAATGGGCTGTTGCTTCTCAATGATTTCTGACAGGAACGCACATCCCGGGGAAATCCAACATGATAGCGGACAAACTAAGCAGAGCTATTCTGATGCCTCAGAGTGGTCCCTAAAACAAGAGGTTGTGGAAGAGATTTTCTGTAAATGGGGCCAGCCTTGCTGCGACCTTTTCGCCATGTCCATGAATGCCAAATGCAGCAGCTACTTTGCCCTGATTCTCCCTCCGGGGAAGTCACCGAGGGATGCGCTCATGCACGATTGGCCCCCAGGACTACTTTACACCCCCCCCTTTCCCTTGATACCAAAGGTTCTTCAGAATGCCAACACATTGAGAAGCAGATTGATCCTCATTGCTCCATACTGGGCTCAACAAATTTGGTTCCCCTTGCTGTGGATCCATCTCCAGGAGGAACCGTGGATCCTGGACCCAGTTCCAGACCTTCTGACCGGGGATGTTCCATCCATCGTTCCAGGCCTAAAGTTGACAGCGTGGCTGCTCCAGTTCCACAAATGGCCAGGCTCCATGGCATCTCCCCGGCAGTTAGACATATTTTGATTTCTTCTCATAAGCCTTCTACCAGAAAACTATACTCTAGCAAATGGAAAAGATTTGCACACTGGGCCTCCAAAAACAGTATAGATCCCTTTACGGCTCCCATCACAGCAGTGCTAGACTTTCTCATTAAACTTTTTAATGAGGGTGTGGCAGCAACTACAATTAGAGACCAACCAGCCACTATATCCAACTTTCATATTGGGGAAATGGGACTGAAAATCATGTCCCACAAACTCTGTAAAGCCTTTCTAAAAAGGACTTTCTTACTTAGACCTCCAGTCAGAGAACCCCCAACTCCATAGGATCTAAATTTTGTTCTATCCTCCTTAATTTTGCCTCCCTTTATACCTGCATCATCATGTGACTTAAAGTTTTTGTCATGGAAGACATTTTTCTTGGTGGCCATTACCTCCGCCAGACGAGTATCTGAACTCCAAGCCCTTTCTATACGCCCTTCTTGCATACTTTTTCACAATATCCTTCCATTCTGCCTAAGGTGTGCTCAGATACCAATCTAAATCAATCTTGAGTTACCAGTATTCTTCCCCAACTATGGCAACAAGGCAGAATATAGATTACACCAGTTGGATGTACATAGGCAGTTGCACTTCTACATGCATAGAACTAAAGATTTCAGAAAGTCGGACCAAGTTTTTGTATCTTTTTTGGATAAGAAGAAAGGACTGCCAGTTTCAAAAGTGACACTGTCAAAATGGCTCACAGATTGTATTGCCTTAATGTATAGTACTCAAAACAGACATTTACCAGGCAAAGTGAAGGGCCATTCCACAAGAGCTATTTCAACTTCTCTGCCTTCCAGGCCAGACTCCTGTTGGATTCTATTTGTGCAGCAGTCACATGGGTAAGACGTCATACCTTTATCACTCATTACAAAGTAGATGTGGCCTCCCAGAACAGGGCTTACTTTGGGTCCACTGTTCTGAAGAGTTTATTTCCTTGCGCCACCCAAAAATGAAGGTGCTAAGGACGCTGTCTCAACCAGCATAGAATGAAGGCGAGATAGGACAACATAACATTAAGAAGTTATGTACTCACCATAACATATTTGTTGTCCATCTCGCCTTCATTCTTGCTTCTCAACCTCCTTGCCCCTCCTTTGCTCCTGGAGGATCGGGCAGATAATTCCATTTTTAATTGGATTATTGAGTCTCTGATTCCCTTCTGGGTCTTATCTTTACAAGTTGATTCATTGTTTAATGATACTTATGCTTTCTGTTGCAAATGAGATCTGAGTAATCTTCCCTGAGCATCATGGGATAGGGCATAGTCTCGAGTCAGTGGAAGCTCTCAAGCTTTTGAATTAGGCCGAGTCGGAACTGATGCTCAGTTCCGAACCCAACCAGCATAGAATGAAGGCGAGATGGAAAACAAACATGGAACGTTATGGTGAGTACATAACATCTTATTTTCTGTACCAAGTGCAAGACGGAAAAAATGGATCACAGGAAGCAGAACATGGACATTTTTGAATTGTGTAGGATTCTAGTAAGTGGTTATTGCCATGTGCCATTCCTACACAGTTGCATACTACCATCTTTATGAATACCACCTGTGATGCCAAGATGATGCCAGACTAAAAGAAAGTCAATTTAAAGATGTGACTTTTTTGCTTTTATTTCATACTGGTAATGCAGTTGATCTGCAAAATTTTTGCAAACTTGTGACTTTTCTCTGTACATGTGATAAAGGAGATAAAACAGTGAGAAATGCATAAAACTGGCATTTGAAATGTAAAATGTGACTTCATGCTTCAGGAAATTAGCAAGTAAAGTTTACTTTGGAAGGAGCAGCTATCTAGAACAATGAGAAAAAGCAGTTATTAATAAGCAAACATGTAAAATATACCTGTAAAATATTGTTTGCTGCTTGCATGTTGTTCCTGGTGTGGGAAAGGTCAGCCTTTTTTCCTGAGAAACTACTCTATTGCATATGAGGGTATAAAGTCAAATAATGTGTTCCTCTGTATAGGAAATAAATTAATGTAGTCTGATGCAGTATAATCACATCTGTTTTTATGTGGAAAGGAAGTGATGTATTCTGATTACCTCTGGACTTTCTAAATAGAAATGAGTAACTGAAATGTATAAATATTTGGACTAGGTAGAGATAAGATATTTAGTTAGCTGTAGATTAGATTTTTCTTTACGTATTCTGTATGTGTAACTGAAGATTATTTCAATATTCCTTGTGCACTTTCCATTTCGACTGTTTATAGGTTCATAGGTTCATAGGTTCATACTAGGCTATCTGCCCAAGGGCATTTATAAGCCTAGCCCATAGTTATGTGGCTTTCGCCACCCCTTTAGTTTGAATAAAAACTATGCCTATCATTTTTCTGTGCCTCTGTCAAGCAGTGACACTGAAGTAATCCCTGGGGTATATCTGCGATCTCCCATCCATTGGTCAAGATTCCTCTTGAACAAGGCCAGCGAGGTGCTCTGCCTCACATGTACCGGGATTTTGTTCCACAGCATAGGGAGTCTCTGGGTGATGAATCTGTCCCTCCAGCACGTTCTATTTATAACCGTGTCAAGGTTTAAGTCTCCTGCCCTTGTGGTTCTGAGGGATCTAGATTTTTTGAGGTGAAGCATATTCATCAAATCTGGGTTTGACATGGCCTTATATGTCAGGCACAGGTCACCTCTGAGCAAGCGGTATGAGACTGAATAAAGCTGGAGTTCTTTCAGTCGGGCAGCATAAGACATATTTTGAGACCCTTTATCCTTTTGGTGAGGAACTTTTGGGGCCTTTCAAGCTGCATCAGGTGTCTGGTCAGATACATTCGAGCGGGCATTGTACTCAATCATAGGTCTAATGAGTGATGAGTACAGGAGGACGATGACCTCCCTTGATCTAGATGTGAATCCCTTCATGATCAGGTGGGCGATATAGAAGGTTTTCCTAACTACTTTAGCAACATGAGTGTCAAACGAAGACTACTGTCAACTTGGGTCCCCAGATCCCTGATGACTTTTCTGTGCTCAGTGGATTGTCACCTATATGGTAGCTAGGGGTAACCTTGTTTTTCCCGAAGGGTATGACTATGCATTTTTGGCGTTTAACTTCAGGCCATGGCTCTGGCACCAGTTATCCGTTCTGTGAGGCCCTTCTGGAGGATATCTGTGTCAGATGTGTTTTCGACTATGGCCAGTTTGCAGTCATCTGCAAACTTTGTCAGCCATAACCCTCCTGTGTTTGCTTGTACTTCAGAAAAGTAGATGCCGAACAAGAGTAGACCCAGGACTGAGCCCTGTGGGACACCACTTGTGACAGGCTTTGAGTCTGACATGGCTCCAGCAACTCTGACCCTGTGGGTTCTGTCGCTAACCAGTTTGCAACCCATCTTGTGATGTATGGGTTTACATTCAAGCTGATGAGTTTTTCGATGATACCTGAGTGGGGTATTGTGTGAAGGCCTTTGCCAGGTCGAGGTAGGCTGTATGGACTGCCTTTCCTCATCAATGGCCTTGGTGACTGTCTCGAAAAGTCAACCAAGTTTAAGAGGCAGGATCTGCCTTTGACAAAGCCAAACTGGGTTGGATCCAAAGTCTGCAAGTTCCCTATGTCTTTATTTATGAGTTCCATTATGATCCTCTCCATGGCTTTGCAGATAAGGCTTGTCAAGCTAATGGGGTAATTTCCAGGGTCTGTGGAGGCACCGCCCTTATGAAGTGGGACCACAGTCGCCGTCGCCACTCCTTGGGTAATATCCTGAGGTGAGGCTAAGATTAAACAGCTGTCCTAACTGTGGGTTTAATTCCTCGTTGAGTTCATGAAGCACACAGCCGGGGACACCATCCGTCCCATGGATGCTGTGTTTTGCCTTAGTGAGGGCAGTTCTCACCTGGGCGTTGGAGATGTTTGGGGCTACAATCCTCTGGAATAGATATCTCTCCTTTTGGGGGGGGGAGTTTGCACTGAACCTGTCAGCCAGTATGTTAGCAATGTGTGTAGGTTCAGTAATTTTCACATCATTTTGAACTAATTCTGAGCATATCTGGGAGTTTCCTCCTAGGTTTCTAACATAGCTAAAGAAGGCCTTATGATTGTCTTTAGAGTCCTTGGCGATTTTTCTCTCAAAATTTGCCTTGGATGATTTTATGAGAGCTCTTAGTTTTTACTTATAATGATCAAAGGTGTCTTACCTTTCAAGGATTTTGCTCTATCTTGTAGTAGCTTCCTCCTTTTGTTGTAGAGCTTGTTTATGGCTGGGGTCCACCAGACTGGCGCTTGCCTTTGGTACAGAGAGTCTTAGTTTTGTTTGGGATTGCCTGATCCATGCAGTCCTGTAGGTGCTGGTAGAAGGCATTTGTAAGTGATTCAGCGGTTTGAGTAATGTTTACCACTGGCTCAGGGGCCTTAAAGGAGACCACACTAGTTTTTAGAAGTGTGAAATCGGCTTTTGAGAAGTTTTTCACTGTGGTCTTTTTGTTTCAGGTGGGATGAGGACCTCCAGCGAGAGTAGCTTATGATCTGATCTCACCAGTGAGGGGTATACTTCGGTGTTGAACATTTTGATCCCATGTTCGTGATGATGAGATCAAGTATGTTTTCACCTCTTGTGGGGATGGTGACTAGTTGTTCCATGGCATTTGAGTTTATGAACTCCAGGAATCTTTGGGTTAGAGTGTTCGGGCTTGAGTAGTGTTCCCAGTCTATATTAGGGTAGTTGAAGTCACCTAGTATGATGGTGTTTGGAGATACATTTATCCCTCCAATGTTTTCAGGAAGGCCATGTGAGGTTCCTGAGTTTGAGAGGGTGGCCTGTAACATGCTACAAATTGCAGAGCAGTCTTGCCTATGGTTAATTGCACCTGGATGGTCTCCGATGCATCGTGCGTTGCCACCAACCTTGAGGTGTGGGTGTCCTTTATGAATATGGACACCCTCCTTTCTTGGTGTTGTCCGGATTTTGGGGCGGAGCATGATATGAGGTGAAACCTGTTAGTGCTGGGGTGCTCTCAGGAGCCTTGAACCAGGTTTCTGTCACAGCACAGACATCGATGTTCTCCATATTGAGAAGGGCCTCGGCATCTTGAGATTGAGACTTCTGGCATTGAGCAGCATTACCCTTAGTTTTTTCCTTTTTGGTGTTCTAGGGTGGTAGGTTTAGAATTTGAGCCTTGCCTAAAAAAGGCACTATGGGGGTGGCAAGAGCCTTTGCCAATATCCGGAAGCCCAGGGGTGACAGGTGCAAGCCGTCCCTTGCGAAGCAGCGTGGCTTGTCCAGCATGTCATCCCAGGCAGACAGACATTGGATCCCCTTTGAATGACACCAGAATTTAAGCCAATTATTAAAGCTGATCATCTTATCACTGTTTAAATAAATGTTATTTATTCACTTCAAGATCTTTTGGCTGTCCTTTATATATATGTGTGCATTGCCATTTATTATCTGAAAAGGGGCTACTGAACACCGTATTTTATTTTAATTTATTTACACTTTGTTCACTGGGTTAGTCCCACTAGGCCAAAGGCCTCTTTTCAGGAGAGATCCAAGGTGGTATTCATACTGACGAGGCACCATTTGGCCAAGGCACTGGGGTACTACCTTACTCTTTGGAGGACAGGAAGTGAAGCAGTTTCTGGTGCTGCTAGGTGATGCTGGAGTGCTGCTACTGCAGTTCTGGAAATTCCAATATGGAGTTGAGTGCAGCAGAGATAGAGAACAGCAGACGAAAACTTACTATAAGAAGGAGAAAGAGATGAAATAACTGTTGTACAGTTGCAAATCGGAGGACTGGAGACATAAGTGCAGGTAGATATGATGAACCAAGCTGAGTCAAAGGAAGAAGGGGAAACACAATGGAATGGAGAGAGTATTATAGGAGGAAGAAAGTGAGAGTGTAGAAACAGAAGCAACAGCTGGTGAAGGGAAAAATAAAGGTATTATTGGCTGGTGGGGTAGCCAGGTTTAAGGGTTTACCTTTGCAACAGGGTTTTTGTTACAAGAAAGATGAAGTTATGCAGATGCAGCAAGGCAAGAAAAATGGAAGAGGGAACTAAAATGGACAAACATTTGCAGCTTCTAAACAGTCACAGAGTAGACAACTGATAGTAAGAATAAAAAGTACAAATGATGGCAGTGTGAACAGCTATAACATTATGGAGAGCATTATTTTGCCACTTGAGTTTAACATTAAAACATAAGTGAATTCAGTCATTTGGGAGCTGATTTTTTTGTGTGCACTGACATTTGAAAGCTTTAACTTGCTGGAAATTATATAACTGTGACTGAAAGAAGAAATACAGTAGCACCATGGAAAGACTTAATGTATTTCGGAGCTTGGGACTAAACTAAAAAAGAAAATAAATGTGCAGTTTGGAACTTCAGATAAGGATGGCCATGAGAAAAAAAATGTTTTTTTCTTTCACTGTGTAGTAAAGTACATGAAATTAAAAAAAATATATATGTGTGTGTTGAAAAAAGTGTATGGATTGGGCAGAAGCATAACTAGGATGGGGCGAGAGATGCAATTGCCCTGGGTGCAAAGGATGGGGCAAGAGATGCAATTGCCCTGGGTGCAAAGGACTGAGGGGGGGGGGTGATTGGCCATCCTTCATTCCCAATATTGTCTTTTAAAAGCTGAGTGCTGCAGTGCTCTGTGTGTGTGTGTGTGTGTGTGTGTGTGTGTGTGTGTGTGTGTGTGTGTGTGTGTTTGTGTGTGTGTTCTAAGCTGTAGCAACTGTTTACTGCATTTGTAGCAGGCAGTTTGCTACAGCTTAATAGAATTTTTTTAACTAAGATATGAGTGCCTTAGCTCTCCATGCAGGCAGGGTATAAATTGTGGCAGCCATTTTCTACATTTGTAGGAAGCAGTTTGCTACAGTTTAAAAGAAGGCTTATTTTTTTTTAAACTAATACATCATGAGTGCTGTAGCACTCTGTGCAGGCAAGGAATAAACTGTAGGAAATTTTTGCTACATTTGTAGCAAGAAGTGTGCTACAGTTTAAAAGCTTTGTTTTTCTTGGATAGATGGATGTGTGGAATGGAAGGATGATCATGGGCAGGGCACAAAAATGGGACTTGTATGGCTGGGGCAGGAAAGGGGGGGCATATCATGCATCTGGCCACCTGTTTGGTGTTCCAGTAAAAATAATGGCAGTTTATTTATATATTTATTTATTTATTTTTGTTTCTCTTGAATGGAGGACATGGTGTGTTTGTGTGTGTGTGTGTGTGTGTGTGTGTGTGTGTGTGTGTGGGGGGGTTCATGCATCTAACTGCAATAACTCGATCTCTACAATGTGGATATCGGCTTAATACGGTGAATTGCTTTTTTTCTCCCGAGCTAGAAGGTGTGGGGCATGGATCTGACCATAATAAGCCGATCTCTAAAATGAAGAAACTAGCTTAATCCAGTGAAGTGCTTTTTTTTTTCTCTTCACTTGAAGAACTGAGGGAGTGGGCCACTGGTTTGTGGTACCAGCATAGGCCGCTGGTAGAGCCAGCTATGTTTTTTGGACTGGGGGTTCGGATGTGTGGGTAATAATGGATGTTTAGGATGGCAAAATTCAACAAATTCCAAATATAATAACTGTGAATGGTAAGAGATGATTTGTTAGGTACTTGTGCCAACTCAAAGCATGTTATTTCTGTGGAGATGAAAATCATGTAGTACAAGGGTGTAACAAACAAAGGTGTGGCCAATGTGGGGAGAGGGGACATACAGTAAAAAACTGTAAACGTATTTGTAGAAAATGTTAAGAATTTAGACACTTCTGGTTTGACTGTCCTACATCACAAATAGATATAATAGATGACAAGAAAAGTGCAGAAGCAAAACAAACAATAGAAAACATTATTATAGATGATGTTGAAAGACCACCCCCCACTTAAATATACCAACTCCGAGATCACACCACAGTGGAGGAAATAGCAAAGCCCCGAAAATGGCCCACCAATTTTTTTCCCTGGGAAAACAATCGGTGTGCCGTGGCTTCGCTATTTTCATAGTTCGAACATTTGGGTCCAATATTACAAATGTTTGGACTCCTGTGAGTTCGACGTTGTAATATAGATCCTAACTAAAATCATCTGAATATGTCATACATGTTGATAACATAATGTTTCCTTCCATCTCCCATCTTGCCTGTTTCATTTCTTGTATACCTCTCTGTACTATTGCATTTGTTACTAATAGAAATAAGCATATTCTTACTGAACATCCTTCTCTTGAATTTTCATATTTCTTTATTACATTAATAGTTTTCTCCTATACCATATGACTTTGAAATCTGCAACATTGCTTCATGGCTCACTTTATCAAAGGCTTTAGCTATGCCATATGCTATCAGTCATGCTTCTGTGTTTTTCAGTATCATCTCTGCTACTTCTTTCAGTATAATTAACATTTTTCATTAACATTTCATTCATCTCTATTCCTTTTACAACGTAGACCTCTTCTCCTGGAGTTTATATATATATATATATATATATATATATATATATATATATATATATATATGTGTATATAGTTGTGGGGATGTGGGGGGCATAGCCCCCCCAAATAGTTTGGGTATATATTGTGTTCTGAAAAGAGTAATTTGTTGGACTTGTAAGTATCCATGTCTATGGTTAAAAAAATTTAAACTAGGTGGGGGGCTATGGCCCCCACCCCCCAGTGTGGGGGGCTGTACCCCCATACACCCCCCTAACTATATATACTAACTCCAGGATCGCACTACAGTGGGGAAAAGGGCATATACCTTTTACTTACCTTATACACACTGCCACTATTATGTTGAAATTTGGCATTGTAAGGTGTCAGTGTTATGAGATTCAGTCAAGTGAGTCTTCAGTATTATGAACTTTTGAGTCTTCAGTATTATGAACTTTAGGTTATATGGTCTCAGTCAAATGAAATTTCGATCATATGAAGTAGACCCATATATATATATATATATATATATATATATATATATATATATATATATAGTGTGTGTGTATATATGTATGTGTGTGTGTGTGTGTGTGTGTGTGTGTATATATATATATATATATATATATATATATATGTGTGTGTATATATATATATGTGTGTGTGTATATATATATATATATATATATATATATATATATATATATATATATACACACACACACACATAAACATATATATATATATATATATATATATATATATATACACACACACACACACAAGCATATACATGTGTATCACATGACCATTGATGAAGAGAGGTGCTCAGGCATGAATAAGATGCAAGAAATTATTATTTTAAATATAAGAATTTATACGTATCCAAAATGGACAAGAAGGTGAATACTTTATAAGCAGAATGTATGTTTACAGAAGCTGGCAGACGTTAGTTGCAAGACAACTTTCACTTTAACAGTGGAAATCCACTCTCCCCTTACCATACTGAAGCATATAGCTCAACCTCTTAGCACAAGAAATCTGGAGAAAGCCTAAAATAATGGGGTGGGGGGTGAAGCCTAATAGAGGCACATATTTTAAGTATGATCTTATAAACTTATAAAATTGCTAGAATAACAGGATTTATGTTACCTTGCATTTTCTGAAGGATATTAAGTCTGAAATTCAAATGCATGCCATTATTTAGTGACTTCAGTCCTCAATGATTTGCCAGAAACCCACAACATTTTGAGGAACAGATCAAAAATATTAGGCAAAAATCTGGACAGTTGAGAGGCACCACCATCCTACTTAATATTATTGAGTCAGGTTGCTACACCTAAGAGTGATGGGACTTGGCCAACTCTCAGTGGCTCATTGAGGCATACAGGTGTTACTGTAGGTACAAGATGTTTTATGGTACTTAATAGTTTAAAATATTTAGAATAAGGCAAGTAAGGGGATATAAAGAGCAGGAGAAACACAATTCAGAGATACCAGGCTACTTGAATGCTTGAACTACGTTAAGAAAACACTGAATGAGGTAGAATCGTATTATGCCCGGCTGGAGCGCCTTCTGTGTGGAGTCTGCATGTCCTCCCTGCGATCGAGTGACGTTTAAAGACATGCAGGTAGGTGCGTGCATGAAAGAGTGTGCCTTCTTTGAAGGCTGGGCGTCAGGCTGGCAACTCGGCACCATAAAAATCCACTGCCAATCATTAGCGGACCGGAGTTCCACTGTGGTGACCCCTAACCAGGAAAAGCCGAAAGACAAACAACAACTTTAAAGCTCAATTAATATTATAATAGCTATTAAAATGGTAAGAAAAGGATAGGGAAAAGGGAAAGCACTCTTCTAGAGGTTTGTAAAATACTTGGTAGTCCCAGATAAACAAACAGTTTACATGAAGGCTTCTTTTAAAATTGTCACCATACATACACGTAATGTGTGACATTCAAGAAATGGGAGATATTTCGGTACTTACGTATTATTGCAAACAGATTTTTGGGATAATAACGGTTGTTTCCCGATGTGGAAATGTAACTGTTCATGGCGTGACAATGTCAGACTATGGGTTTTCTTTTACACTGACAGTTGTTTTAGGCAGGGTTATCACCCAAAAAATGAGTACGTTAATATCGCTGTTTAGGTATGCACTTTACTGCCAGCATGTCATGTAACTCGCAGTAAAATGCATACACGCTTCAGCTGTCAGGGCTGCTGTCTTACTCACTGAAATTGCTCGCCACTTTCCCCCCACATTGAAAGGCAGAGACACAGGAGTTACGCATAATTTTTTTTTAGTTTTAACAATTTTTACAGACAGTCTCAGGTCCAAACATGGCAGTAACGACAGGAAGAAGGGCATCATCCGCCAGTAACATGTTTTCTGTACAGTTCTTAGTAAAGTTTAATCAGGAACCCATAAATGGGCATCAACATCATCCACCCTGAAATGTTACCAGCAGTAGTGTTCCTCAACTTTCGCATTGCAATGGTTGTTTTCCATTCTGTTTACACACTTTTAACAAAGTATTACTTTACCCAAAACATTGTTCCTGTGTCTGTGTTTTCTGTGAGGGCTTCGTTCCTCATGGTTCAGATATTCCATTTATCAGTTAAGACAGCATCCCTGACAATTCAAGAGTGAGTCTGTAATGCACGCAAAAAGGAAAGATGATTGTTTCATCTTTTTATGTGCATGAAGGTAGTCCAGAGATTTTTTGCCAGCAATAATGAGTTTGCACAACACTTTGCAGTGTTTGATGCGGTTGTCTGTATTCAACGAAGTGAAATTTGCAACAGCAAAAATCTGGTTGCGATAATACGTAAGTACCGATATTTCTTATCTTAGCTAATGAGTTGTCTTAGAACAGCTGGGGTACATTGAAATTCATCCTTAAAAAATGGAGAGAAAGGAGACATTAAGTGTCAAAAATAAAGATATAAGGCAATGATGGATAAAATAAATAGTTTTGGAGAAGACATGAAACTGTGTAGATATTAATTGGTTTGACTTAACCTTACTTTATTTGGCATATAATGCATAAAATTTGAAGGAGAAAAAAGCATCAATGAATCAAAACATATTTAGTACTAGCAACAGTAGAGGAAATATATATGCAAAAGCAAGAGATGGGTAAAAACTGAGAAACATTCACTATAATGCATTTTGTGAAAAATTTATGATTTCCTTCTAAAAACAATAAAAAAGAAGGTCGTTAAGTCTGTGTAAGACTTTTGAGGGAAAGCCTGCATTGTTTTCAGTGTCCCCTTCAAAGACTTTTGAGTTTATATTTTTTAATTGAAGCTTGACATATTTATTTTCATAGATGCATATATCCAATTCTCCCAAATCAGTTGTACCAGGGAGATATAATAGCCCAAGAAGTATTTCTGATTTGCTGTCATTGTCTTATTTTGTTTGCAGACTGTTGTCTTCTTCAGATAACATGCAGTCCAGTCAAAGGCAATTATATGAAGCAATGGCAGATGTCTTTTTTTTTACTGAAGCTCTTGAATACCCTGAAGTGCAAGGAAGTATGAAAACAGATTTTTGCCTCCACCTACTCCCACCCAGGACTGCTTATATATACCTATTACCATAATTGTGAGTCTTTCTGTCTGTTGTAACAAAAGCAGTCTGTTTTCTCAGCAGAGGAGAATGTCCCTGCAGATATTCTGGTTTGCCTCCACCTATTACTCTTCCAGGAACAATGGCATACCACTCTTTCCTTTTCCCATTTACATCACCTTGCCTATCTTTACTCTACTAATATATTTTCCTTTAACTATCTGCTGCATCTGTGTGAATGACAAACAAAGGCAAGCCCGATAATGAAAAAATGTTATATTATTGTACCTCAGGCTGTTTCTTATCAGCAGAACAAACAGATCAGAAGTTCAAGAATTGATGTTGTATCATGGCAACCTTACTGCAGCCTGGTAATATGTCACAAGATTAAATTAAATTATTTTTCCCAAGGTGTGTATTTCCTGGAGGGTGACTGATTCTTCTGGTACACAGATGACCTTCTAACTCCATTGTGACTGTACATCAAATTTGTATACAACTCATGGGATTAGAAGTTGAAAGTACCTGTAAAATGACTAGCTATTATTTTTGTGCCTCCTTTCTCTTAACTCCTTATAGTAAGTAGTAATTTTTGTCATATTTTTTGACCTTATGCCAGCATTGTTGCTCTTCAGTACTGGAAAATAATTATCATTCACCTGCCAGAGAGTTTATTTCCGTTGTTAAAAAGTGTTTAAACTTGTCTGTGGGCAGATTATTATAGCAGTTGTTCGTACTCCTAGACCACAAGAAAGGGGAATAATTTAGATAAGAATAGCGCATTAAGTCTTGTTTCCAATTGCAAACTGAGAGTCTTCTTCTTCTTTCGGCTTTTCCTGGTTAGGGGTTGCCACAGCGGATCACCTTGTCCGCTCATGATTGGCAGTGGAGTTTTATGGTGTCGAGTTGCCAGCCCGGCACCCAACCTTCCACAGAAGGCACACACACACACACACGCACACACTCACACCTAGGGCCAATTTAGAGTGTCCAATCCACCTGCAGCATGTCTTTGGGATGTGTGAGGAAACCGGAGCACCCGGAGGAAACCCACGCGACCACAGGGAGGACATGCAGACTCCACACAGAAGGCACCCCAGCCAAGGATCGAACCGGAGATCCTCTTACTGTGAGGCAGCAATGCTTAACCACTGCACCACTGTGGCCGCCCAATTGGAAACTGAGAGTACAGGGCAAAATTACTTCCTTAGAGTCACAGAGGAAGCAACCAGTGGATGTGAGTTTTACACTCTGTACCTTATATTTGCAGCTTAGTGCTCCAAATGATAGTGTCTCGTTATCACTGCCATACAGTATCCAGGTCTGTCTGTGAAGAATTGTTATTCAGAGGCAGTGTACAACAGGTCGTTCACTGAGCTGTTAGGTGATCTTTCCTTTAATCATTTTAAGAAATGTTCAGCATTCTCATCTGTTTTATTTGGCTGAATTTCCTATCCCTTAACTAGCCCAAAGACCCTTCTATCCATCTATGATTCAGCAATCCTTTGTCAGTACCCAGTTTACCTAATTTATGGTTGGAGGAGTCAGAGCCTATCCCTTCAAGCAGTGGGCATGAGAGAGGAATCTTGTGGGACAGGACACTAGGTCCATTGCAGAACATCAGCATGCTCAGACACACATACACACAACTGATTCATGGTGGTGTGTGTGTACATGTGTGTGAGCATGTGTATAGATATAAATATATATAGAGAGAGAGAGACTAAAACACACACACACATGCACATATAAGCACATACTTTAAAGGCAATTTTAAGATTTGCCAGTTAATATTTGCATATCTTTGGGAAATAGTTAAAAGCCAAAGTCACTGACAAAACCTTTAAGTGGACACAGTGAAGGCATACAGGTTGCAGAGAAGTTAAAGCAGCTTGAAACCAAACTAAAAAGCAAAGTCCTTTGAGGTAGCAACTTTGATATGCAGCCAATTAATGTTTGTTATTGAGTCTGCTTAGTAAGTGTAGGACTCATGTTTGAGCTACAATATTCATATCCTGTACAAGCAGCAATGTATCAGCCCTGTGTTTTGTAGCTAACACCAGTCATTCTGAACTCAAGAAAGTATTACATAGATGAAGTTAATGAGGTAATTTACTAAGCAAAATATGGGGAAAAATACATTTTAAGTAGCATAGAGCTTTGATCCAAATGGATCCATTTCTTGGGAGCACCATCTGCTTAAGTGACTTGCTCAGAGTCACATACTAAGCAATGGTAGCTGTGAAAGTCAAATCCAGGACTGATGCAGGGTATAGATATGTCAAATGTAATCTTAAACCTCTCCACCAAACTGCCAGAGACACATTCCTTGTTTTGTACCTCTCCTGAAGCCCCTACGTTTAGTTGACATTGCACACTGGCTGAAGGAAGAAGAAAGAACAAAGACAAAAAAAATTCTGTAGATGTCATCCAAAAAAAATAGCAGCCTGAAGGAGAAAGAAAAATGTATCAAATACCTTCTTGCCAAGTTTTTTGCAGGAGACTACATAAGAATACAGAACTGAAATACTACATTTTAAGGCTTTGTTAAAAAAATATATGATACATTTGACCTCTTGCGCAAGGATTCTGTATACTATGTCCTAGCCACATTAACATTATAAATTAAATTGTAAAGAATATTTGCAAAATGGAATGCTCATCCATAGTTAGAATGTATTCATCCATATGTAGGCTGAGATCTGAATTCTGACACTGAGAGAATTTATATTGAAGCTGTCTTCATGTTATAAGTATCTGGATATCTGACTATTAAATGGGAAAGAGACTGTATGATTTGTTCAGTTTGGCACCATCTCCAAAGAAAAACATCATATACACACATGAAGGAGGAGCTCTGACAAATAACAGCTTGTCTGTGCCTTTGTCTCCTGGTTGCTGTGTTCTGTTATGCCTTTTGTTGGGCTTGCACTGAATAATTCAAATTCTGTGTTGCAGCAGACCCTACAGATGTACAGAATTGCTTTTAGTTATCTGGCAAGGCACTGAGTTCTTCTGCAGAATACTAGAAGATGATAAAAACTAATTTTGGGCATGCAGTTGTACAGATATCCATGTCCCAGCTTTATTAATAGTGTTTAGGTTTTTCTAATGCTGATATTTCTTATGCTTGGTTTTATTTTATGCAAAAAAATAAATACATTGTTTTAGTATATTACATTACTGTATTTCTGCGGAATAATGTTGCCAGTTTCTGTTGTTTGCCTGTTTGCAAGTGACATCATACAGCCTGGCCATGTATCAACAGTTTAGGGTGGTACATGGTTATAGTTTGTTCGACCAAGTTGATTTTCAGTGGAACTTGATTGACTGAGACTACCCCACTGAACCAGCAGCCACCAAACATTGTTTTACATGAAGGCAAAGACCCCCCCCTCCCTCCACTCCACCATGCATTTGTTTTGGAGGGGTTTTGGGGGGGGTTGCCCTTTTCAGCTTCTTTAACATAATTATCTGTAAGGTTACAACCCTCAGGGTAAGTTATAAAACATTTTCATGACTGCACATTCAGTGAGGCTGTTTTGATGAATTAGTTTTCACTGAAAGGCTTACTGACTGGCCAACAGAATAGCCAACAACACTTGTATTGGTCAAGGGCTGTAAAAATACTTGTAAGGAGACTTAAAAACAGTGTGCTGGGTCATATACTGCACTCATTAGTGGCACAACAGATACTGTAGTACCACACGTCTTTTCACTGTGATCAGCAAATCTTTTGAATGGGCTGCAGTGAATAAAAAATGCACATTATTAAAAGGAGTTTATTTTATAAACTCTAGAGAAAGTAGTCCGTAAACTGTGGCTTTTGTTTTGTTTTGTTTAGATTGTTGAAGAGTATGATAGTGCATGAGTGGTTGGAGAAACCCACAGACATAAAGTACTTGTAAGAGAGTGAGAAATCAAGTAAGGGAACCAGGGAGTTATTTCTCTCAGAAAGTGAGAACAGTGCAACTGTTACTTCTAATCATGATAGTTTTTACAGTCCAGGTGTTGAGACAGCTGCCATGTTAAGTGCACTTAATCTATATATTACTGCATCCATATTTAGATATTTTGGAAATATGTTAAATGTTATAATGGATACCTTTGTTTATTTTTATTTTTGCATTTTGATGTCTTTGCCTGTTTTCTGGAGAGACCTTATCTCATCCACTCCACAGCACTTTATGCTGAGTATTTTCAGTAGACTATTCAAAGCTGTTCTTATAGGTTCATAGGTGAGTACTAGGCAAGCTGCCCTTCTGGGCCATTTTAACCCTAGCTAATTGTGCTCAAAATAACCTACTCCATTTGGTTATAGATTAGACTTACCCATCCCATGGTCAATCATTATGTATGACCCCTAATGAGAATAACTGGGGTTAGAGAATAGGCGATCCGTAGATCACATCCTGATTGGATAACGAACATTCTCTAGCAGGGTATTGATATACAAGTAATGTTCACTGAAAAATGAGTCCGCGGCTTCACAGCAGCATGTCACGCTGTAGTGGAGCTCGGACAGAAAAATCTAACTCCTGCCATTATTTCTTGCTCACTACTCAATGCTTCTGTTGTTTAGCAAGTGTAAAATGTAAAAAAAAAAAGAAAATTAAAAGGAAAAAGTGTGTGTGTGTGTGTGTGCGTGCATGTGAGTGAAAGCGAGATTGATTACGCTGTTATTTTACACTCTCTAAGCAGAGCTTTTGCTGTTTAGCGAGTGTAAAAAAAAATAAATTAACAGAAAAAAGTGTATATGTGTGTATGCGTATGGGTGTGTTTATGTTTCTGTCTGCATGTGTGAGTGAATGTGTGCATGAAAGCCGAAGAGATTGTGTGTGTGTATGAGTGCGAGAGACAAAGTGAACAGTGAGATCGATCGAGCCATTATTTTACACTTGCTAAGCCGTGCTTTTGCTGTTTAGGGAGTGTAAAGTTAAAAAGAAAAGAAACTTAAAATAGTGTGTGTGTGTGTGTGTGTGTGTGTGTGTGTGTGTGTGTGTGTGTGTGTGTGTGTGTGTGTGTGTGTGTATGCATGTATGAAAGCAGAAGAGACTGTGTGTGAGAGAGAAAGTGAAGAGTGACAGTGATCCCTGGCAACAGCAGCAGTTAAGAGGTCTACATACCTCTTGACCTCTTACCTCAACGTATCTGGATAAACATAAAATAAACGTGAGACAAAGGCTCAAAATAACAATATATTTTTACATGATCCTGTTATAAAATCACCACATTACTTCAACATTAGGATTTGTGTCAGCTTGCATTTTCTGAAGCAGAGGTGTGTGTGTATATGTGTCTCTGCATATGACAGACTGACCACTGGCAATAGTAATAAAGAGGTCTACATATCTCTCTTGAACTTTCAGCTAAAGAAGTATGAATAAATAAAATAAAGGCAGAGCAAAGGTTCCAAAATATGAACAAATTTTAATTATTCTTCTTATTGAAGTTGCTTAAATAACAGGATTTATGTTAGAATGAATTTTCTAAACAAAATGAAAGTTTGAAACTCAAATCTGTGTCATCATTTTGAGACCTGAGTCTCTAATAATGGCAACAAACCAAACGTTGTAGGTAAAAGGAACAAAAAAAATCAAGTAAATATCTAGACATTTTTAAAGTGTTTTATTTTGGATGTAAAATGCTTCCTCCAACACCATTAACATATACTACAGCAAGTTTGAAACAATAGGAGGAGGAACTATTTTACAAAGAGAATCCATTCTCTAAATGCACTAATGCCCTCCAGGGTGTATGTTAATGTGTAATTCATGCCTGTCCAGAGGTGTAGAAGCCCTTTGCCTGTGACACTGGGCCTCACAACACCTCTGGGCGGGCGTTAATTGAGCATTAACACACACCCTGTCTGGCATTATTGCTTGCTTATACCATAGATAATTTGAGAGACACATGCATGGGATAAAGTATTTAATAGCTGCCTATGTCCATTCGTAGTAGAACAGGGGGCAGTCTGGGGGTAAACTTTCTCTTTTCCAGCCAGAGTTCTAAGTTGCTGTTGAACATGGACAGGGATAAACTTTGTTTTATGTGGATGGGGAGTCTGTTCCACAGCAGTGGTATCCTCTGCAAGATATACCTGTCTGTCCAAACTGTTCTGTTGATATTACAAAAGAGGTTTGGATCCCAAGACTGATTATTTCTGATGCCATTTGACTTGTTAATGTGCAGTAAATCCATCAGTAATAGGTAGGAGGATGTCTTGCATGCCAGACACAGGTCACCTCTTAGCAGTCTGTAGGATACTAAGCATAGTGATTGGGCATTGAGCGTAAGACATGTTGTTTAGGCCTTGTATTTTTTTAGTAAGGTATCTCTAAGGGTATTTCAGGTGTTGCATGTGTTTGGACAGATACATGACAAGGGGGCATTATATTTAATGATTGGCCTAATGAAGGCTAAATAAAGGGGACAATTGCATTCCTAGATCTAAACACAATCCCTTTGTTTATAAGCTGAGGAATATAGAAGGACTTTCCTAAAACAATTGACACATGATGGTCAAAAGTTAGCTCACTGTCCATGTAAGTTCCCAAATCCTGAACTTCTGGGTCAACTCTTATGGGCATATTGTCAGTGGGGTAGTTTCTTGGAATAGATGACTTCTCAAAGAATACAATAATGCATTTTTTTTCAGTCCATGTTTTTGGCACCGGTTATTTATTTGAGACAAACCTTTCTGCAGGATGGCTAAGTTATTTGGGGATTCAGTTACTGGTCCTAGCCTGCAGTTATCTGCAAACTTAGTCAGCCGAGCTCTTTGGTACTGGCTTTTACTTCAAAAAAAGAGATGCCAAACAGGAGAGGTCCCAGCACAGAACTCTGGGTGACTCCAGTGGTGACTGGTCTCTTTGTGGAAGTAACTTCCCCTATTTTAACTATCTGCATCCTATCTGTGGGCCATTTGGCAATCCAGTGGGTGACATACAGGTTTATTCCCAGTTTATTTAGCTTTCCTGCTATGTCTGAGTGGGGAATTGTGTCAGACACTTTGGCCAGGTCGAGATATACAGTTTGTACCATTTTGCCTTCACCCATTGCTTTAGTGACCTTTTCAAAAAAAAAAAAAACTCCAGCAGGTTCAGTAAGCATGACCTGCCCTTAATGAATACAAACTGAGACAGGTATAATGTTTGGAGGTTTCCTGTGTCCTAATTGATCAAGTCCGTGATAAGTCTTTCCATGTTTTTGCATATCAGACTTACTGATCTGTAATTGCCTGGTTTTATGGAAGGTCCTCACTTATGCAGGGGAATGACTGTAACTGTTCTGCATTTGCTTGGTACAAAATTTGTATGGAGACAGAGATTAAACAGTGTTGTTAAGGGTGTGGCTTAATCGTGTTTCATGCTATTTAAGATGCATCCAGAGATATTGTTAGGACCGATTGATGCAGTATATTTAGCTTTTGATAGGACGTTTAGGACTTGGTCTTGTGTGATAGTTGTAGGTGAACCAGTTTCAGGTATCTTGAGGGACAGATGCAGGGGAGAAAGGGGTAAGTTACAGCTAAATTTATCATCCAGTAGGTATGCAATGTCTTCGCCCTCAGTGTAGGCAATATCATTCACAATCAGCTTAGTGCATTGCTTGTGAGATTATGAGCATAACTAAAAAATGTCTTATGGCTGGCCTAATGAGGGCATTTGGCCTCAGACTTGGCTTTGGTGGATTTTATTGAGTTCCTGAGTTGTTTGTTTATTTAAGTGAAAAGGGCTGGCTCTAACATTCTGGGAATTATTCTTCTTACTTTTGGTCAAAATTCTTTTCCTTTTATTACAAAGCTTGTTGATGTTATGGTTCCCCTATGTGGGTTTGTTTCTGGGGTTTGCCCTGCACTTGTTCCTACAGAGTACAGCTGCATTTGTTCAGCTGTTTGCATGCTGGTAGAATGTGGTGGTGTGCATTTCTGCGTATTCAGTGGAGTTAATTGTGTTTGGTGGGGATTTGAGGGTGCTGTGACTAGTTGATGTTAAGTTGTCTATCTCGCCTTCGTTCTTGCTGGTTGGGATCGGGACTCGGCCATCTTCTATAGCTCGAGAGCTGTTTACTGGCTCGGGGCTACCCCTTATCCCATGATGCCTAGCACTAGCTACCCAGATCTCGTTTGCCGCTTCAGCTGCAAGGTGTCGTTTTTCTGGCTCAGGCTCGTATAAAGTTTCTTTATAGAACTTTTTTACTAGAAATAGGCTTTTCCTAGGGGTTTTTTGTTAGTTTTTAGTCTTATATTTGTTGTGTTAGCTAAGTGTGTATTTGTAGCTTCCTTCCCTTCCCTTTAGAACTCGTTTAATTTAGAGAGTTCTCCCCCCCACTCCTTATTCCTTTCCTGTCAGGTTAGCCGTTTAAGTTAGAGACTTTCCTACTACCTTCTTTATAGGCTAGCCATTTGAGTTAGAGGCTTTCCTATCAAAAAAAAAAAAAAAAAAAACTTTAGCTTTAGTCTGTAGTGTAGTGTGTTTTTTCTATAGACTGTATTTTGATTGGTTAGCTATTGTTGTATTTTTTGTTACAGGATGTCCAAAGAATCCAAGGTGTCTGGGTTCAAGAAGTGTGACTCATGCTGTCAGAAAATGTCTCTGACAGCTAGGCACACTTCTTGCGTCTATTGTTTAGGCGCTGTGCACCTGCAGGACTCTTGTTCTATCTGCCATGCATTTAGTCCAAGAGTTCTGCAGGAGCGTAAGAATAAGCTTATTCTTAGGGGCCTTTTAAAGCCCCAGGATTCACCGGCCAAGACTCAGCCTGTGAAATCCCCTAAATCTACCAAATTGTCGGCTCCAAATTCGGAGCTGTCTTTGGTTCAGACTCTACCTGCTACTTTGATTCCGGCTGGAACCAATAAGACTATCTCCCCATCAGCTCCATCAGAAACTTCGGAGCCTTCGCGGAGCCACAAAAGGCTGAGGTCCCCTTCTCTGGAATCAATACATTTGGCTCCTCGGTCTCCCTGCTGCAAAGCGAGCGCAGTCACAGATCTTCTCACTCCTCTCGATCCTCTAGGCTGTTGGATCATGACGTGGAGAGAGTGGTCAGTAGGTTGCTAAAGTCGCAGGCACTTGCCAAGATGTTGTCCAGCCCTCCTCAACAGGTGTCGGCTCCATCCACTTCTATCGATGTTCCTCCTTCGACTCCATTGAGCTCGGAGCCGGAGTTCATTGGGGTTTGAGTAGTGGAACCGTCGGCTCCGATCACTTTATCTCCTTCGGTTCTGTCATCGGCTCCGATTCCCTCGATGGTGCCGTCCGTCGTGGGATCTGGGCACCGGGGCTCCCTCGTCGGCTCCGAGGGGGTGAGTGGCATCGGACCCTTGTTCGACCCCGTTCTCCCTCTCTGGGCTTCGGCGCAGGTGAGCTCGGCTCCTACATCAGCCTCGGAACCGTCTCTCTCAGTGCGGAGGAAGATTCTGATTTCCTCGGAACCGGAGCTTTCTCTGCATCATGACAGGGACGCCTTCGATGTCATGACAAGTGTGCTGGCCACTGAGTCAGCTCCACTATAGGCCCCATCGGCTCCGTCCCCTGTAGTGCCTGTGCCAACCTCTGCTCCTCCTCCAGACCCCAAGCGTGGGGAACCGGCACTCCAGGGCACCCCATTGGGTGTTTCCTCTTCTTCTGAGGCCTCCCCTGATCATTCAGAGGAGCCCCCTCGTAAGAAGAAGTGCAAGAGGAAGCACATTGACTCCCCTGAGTCTGTCACTTCAGATACAGACTTAGATGATTTGTAAGGGTCCCTGAGATCCCCCTCTGAAGCTGTTTCCTTTTCGGACATCCTCGAAATGCTTAAGCAGAGGGGGAACTGGAATCCCCTAGCCCCTACCGAGGATGAGTCTGTATTCTTGGATGCGTTCGGTTCCCGACCTTCCACCTCCTGGGTTTCTCCGCCTTTCGATCCACTTATGTCCGTGGTGGCTCAAAAGGCTTGGTCAGCCCCGGATACAGTGGAACCAACTCCGAGGAGACCTGGCAAGTTCATTACAGCACCCCTTGATAAGCAGTTCCTTACCAAAGGTGTTCCTGTAGATGCCATGGTGGTAGCAGCAGCCACCAAAAAAGAGTTAGCGGAAACCTCTTCGTCTGTCCATCCTCCTAACAAGGAGTCTAGGACCATGGACAGATACGGGAAGCAAATGTTTGCTTCAGCGACCTTTTCTATGAGGTCACTGAACTACTTATGCCATTTTACCCGGCTTCAGAGGGATCTCCTTAAAGAGCTCGGAGATGCCCTTCAAGATCCATCAGCTGAGGGGGCTCAAGCTAAAGTGGCTTCCCAGCTGGCGACCCTTAATTCTGTAGTCAACTCCTCCATGAGGCTCATTTCTTATGCAGCCGACAGTGCGAGTAGAGCTGCAGGTACGGGCGTGGCCCTTCGGAGACATGCATGGATGCGGCTGTGTAACTTTGCGGAACCCTTTAGAGCATCATTCACCAACACCCCCTTTGATGGTTCCTTTCTTTTTGGACCACAGGTGAAAGACACTTTGACTAGGTGTGAGCAAGAAGGCAAGACTCTCTCTGCTGTGGGAGTCCGTTTTTCCACTTCTTCCAGACCATACCCCAAGGGTCAGAAGAGTGGTAAAATGTGGTTCCGAAAATCCCAGGGAGGCTCGCCTGACACACATAGCTATTTTTCCTCCAGGGGCAGAGGGGGAAACAACAACAATAGACTCCGCCCTCGTGACAGAGGGGGTCCGCAGAATCAGGGCAACAGAGAATCCTTCTCTGAGAAGCCCTTTCAGCATCCCTGAAGGGTTGCCTGGATGCCCGCCTCTGGAGGCAGTCGGGGGAAGACTTTCACTGTACCCAAAAGCCTGGCAAAATTTAACGCAAGACAAATGGGTACGGTCAATTATATCCAGAGGTTACAAAATTCCCTTCTCTCAACCCCCCCTTACCATCGAGCAAATCCCTTCCAGATGTTCCACCCAATCTGAGGGACCAAGCAGTCATAGAAGTTTCAAGACTGCTAGAAAAAAGAGTCATCCAGGAAGTCCCGGCAGACCAACATGGATCCGAAACTTACTCAAGGTTCTTTTTGGTACCAAAAAAGACAGGGGACTGGAGACCGATTCTGGATCTCAGCAGACTAAACAAGTCTGTTCAAAGAACAAAGTTTTGGATGGTCACACTATAGTCCATTCTACCCTTTTTGGGTCAGGACAATTGGATGGCTCCATAGATCTTCAGGATGCATACTGCCACATCAAAATGGACAGGCGCTCCAGGAGATTCCTTCGCTTCCGGCTGGGAGCCAGTCATTACCAGTTCAGAGCTCTACCCTTTAGTCTCACCACAGCCCCCAGGGTGTTCACCAAATGCATGGCAGTGGTCACGGCTCACCTGAGATGTCGAGGATTCCAGGTGTTTCCATATCTAGACGACTGGCTCCTCACTGCTACTACCAGGCATCAACTTCTGCAAGCCAGGGACTACACTATCACAATCTGCTCCCAGCTAGGCATTACAATAAACTTCGAAAAATCTGCCTTGTTGCCCTGTCAATCTATTATCTATATAGGAGCAGACTTAGACACAAAGAACATGTCCGCAAGGCTACCGCCAGAAAGGGTGTCTACAATTTGCCAGCAAGTACAAATTCTAATGCAGAGCAAAAGGATCCAAGTCAGGTTCGTTCTTCAAACTCTGGGTTCCATGGCAGCGGCAATTATTCTAATCCCACTGGCCTGCTTTCACATGAGGCTCCTTCAGTGGCTTCTGTTCACACAGTGGTCTTTCTAACAGCTGCCCATGTCTCACATGATCATGATTACAGAAGCATGCAAAAGGCACCTTTCCTGGTGGATGGTCTCCCCAGTAGTGACTCAGGGCAGACCCTTCATTCAGCCCCCTCCGGTTGCCACAGTGACCACAGACGCCTCCCTGATAGGGTGGGGGCATTTTCAGGGCAGGACAGTCCAAGGCAGTTGGCAGCCTCACGAGTATCACCTGCATATAAACATCCTAGAAATGAGAGCTGTACTCCTAACGTTGCAAGCTCTTCAAGACTCTCTCCCTTCTGGGACCATTGCAATTCAAACGGACAACATGTCAGTGGTCTGGTACATCAACAAGCAGGGCGGAACCAGGTCCTACCCCCTATGTCGAGAAGCACTCAGACTCTGGCAGTGGGCGATTTCTTCCCAATGATTTCTGATTGTGACGCACATCCCTGGGAGGTCCAACGTCATAGCAGACAGGCTCAGCAGAGCTATTCTTATGCCTCACAAGTGGTCTCTGAATCAGGTAGTTGCGGATCTGATCTTCCACAAATGGGGACAGCCTTGCTGCGATCTTTTTGCCACCCCCTTCAACAGCAAATGCAGCAACTACTTCTCCCTTCTTCTGCTTCCAGGTCACACACCCAGAGACGCTCTAGTCCACGATTGGCCTCAGGGACTTCTTTATGCCTTCCCTCTGTTTCCCCTGATACCGAAACTCATACAGAAAGCAATATCATTGGGTTGCAAAATGATCCTCATTGCCCCCTACTGGCCTCGACAGATATGGTTTCCATTCCTGCACCATTACCTTCTCGATCAGCCCTGGATTCTGGATCCGATTCCAGACCTACTGATTGATCAATCAGATGGGCTGCATCAATACCTCCAAACACTCCAGCTCACAGCTTGGTTGCTCCACTTCCAACCTTAGCCAGGCTTCCCAGCATTTCCCCGGCCGTGCGTGAGATTATTGTCTCCTCTCACAAGTCCACAAGTAGAAAGACTTATGCTAGCAAATGGAAACGTTTTTCTTGTTGGGCAGAGGCTAGGAACATAGATCCTTTTTCAGCCCCAGTCCACAAAATTTTGGAGTTCCTAGCACAACGTTTTCATTCTGGGTCCGCTTCTGCTACAATTAAGGTTCAATTGGCGGCCATTTCTAAATTTCATGTTGGGTTGTCTAATTCAAACATTATGTCTCATAAGCTCTGTAAAGCCTTTTTAAGAGGGATTACTCTCCTTAGACCTCCAGTAAGAGATCCCACTCTTCCCTGGGACCTTAATTTGGTACTAACCTCCTTAATTATGCCCCCCTTTTAACCTGCAGCATCCTGTTCCATTAAGTTTCTGTCTTGGAAAACACTTTTTCTGGTAGCTATTACTTCAGCCAGACGCGTCTCTGAACTTCAGGTACTATGTGTTCATCCTACATACTTGGTTTTTCATAAGGACAGGGTTGCTCTGAGGACTAATCCCTCGTTCCTTCCGAAAGTCTGCTCAGAAAACAATTTAAACCAATCTATAGACCTTCCTGTGTTTTTCCCTAACCACACCAACAAGGCAGAATACAAATTACACCAATTGGATGTTCATAGGCAATTGCGTTTTTACTTGCATAGGACTAAGGATATAAGGAAGTCAGACCAACTATTCCTTTCCTACGCTCTAGGCAAACGAGGTCTCCCAGTTTCCAAGGTGACCTTATCCAGGTGGTTGTCTCACATTATTACTTTCATTTATCAATTGAGAAACAAAGAGTTGCCTATCAAACCAAAAGGTCATTTGACTAGGGCTTTGGCCACCTCTGTAGCCTTCCAATCTAGGTTGCCCATGGATTTTATATGTGCAGCTGCTACGTGGGCAAATCCTCATACCTTTATTTGTCATTACAAGCTGGATATGGTCTCCAGGAGCAGAGCTGACTTTGGTTCCACTGTTCTGAAGAGTCTGTTCCAATGAGCCGCCCAGGATTGTAGGTGCTAGGGACGCTGTCCCAACCAGCAAGAACGAAGGCGAGATAGATAACTTAACATAAAGAAGTTATGTACCTACCATAACGTTCCATGTTAGTTGTCTTCATCTCGCCGTCTTTCTTGCGTCTCACCCTCTTTCCCCTTGTCCTATTGGATCGAGAGGAGTTTTGGTTTCACTGGCTGAGTGTTCTCTGGTTTGTTCCTCTACTGACTTAAAGAGTATGACTGGTATGCTCAACCTGTTTGTTTGGACAGGTTGATTCTCTGGCTATGTCTGGGGTTAGCTATTACAAACGAGATCTGGGTAGCTAGCGCTAGGCATCATGGGATAAGGGGTAGCCTCGAGCCAGTAAACAGCTCTCGAGCTATATAAGATGGCCGAGTCAGAGTCGAGGATCGGCTCCGATCCCAACCAGCAAGAAAGAAGGCAAGATGAAGACAACTAACATGGAATATTATGGTAGGTACATAACTTCTTTTTCCATGGCATTCTATTGACAAAGTCCAGGAATCTCTGTGCTTGTACAGTAGTGGTGGTGTAGGTTTCCTAATCTATAGTTGAATAGTTTAGATCACGTAGGAGAATGGTATTGACTTTAATACTGGGTGATTCTAGTTCCTGTACAAAGGTATTGTGGCTTTCTTTTTTCATAGAGGGAGTTCTATAGCTAGCTAATATATGGTATGGGACCATTCCAATGGTTACTAGAACATGTAGAAACTCTAGTGCATCATGCTTCTTTATCAGCCTTTGTAAGTCTCTTCTGAATGTAGATTGAGACACCTCCACCTTTTTTCCTCTCCTGTGTAGTAGCTGGTCTAAATATGTGGAAGGTGTTATAGTCCTGCACAGCCAGAGTGCTCTCCGCTATTTTAAACCATGTGTCAGACACTACACACATGTGAGTGTCTTACAGTAGGGAGTGAAGGTTCTTGTTTAGGCTCCTAGCATTGATCAGTAACACCTTCATATTTTCCTTTGTTTGTTTTGTTATGTTGGTAGGTGTATCAGGTTTGCATCGCTTAAAAAAGGCACTTTGGGATGGACAGTGCCTTTTAAACTCTAGAGGGAACAGATGCAGGCCATCCCTGATGAAGGCATGTGGTTTGTCAATCATATTCTCTCAGGCTGGCAAATACTGGACCCTCTTTGAATGACACCAAAAACTAAACAAATTTTAGAAGTCAATTAATTTTTGCTCATATTGTGGCATCATCCTTGGAGAAGGTAGAATGCTGTTCAATGCTAGGCGCATATCTGCCTTGGACACACAGTCTGGAAGCTCCATCATGTCTCTCTTCATACAACTCAGGGGAGTACACTTCAGGTAATTGACACCAGCATGAACTGTGACATAGTCATACTGGTACTTGTTGTTCAAGGACTTGAGTGCATGATGTGTGATTTGGCACGCAACTAACTGTCACTCTTTCCCTGCTCAGCCTAGTAAGAGACACATTTGTATGTCTTACAATGCAGTCACATAGAACAAGACTGTTTGGTTGGGTTGATGCCTGCCTTATGGGCTCAGTATCTGTGACTTTGGGACTCCCTGTGCTATGTGAGAAAGTCGGCTTAATATGCTGAGTGTGCTTTGTTCATGTATTGTGTTTTGGAGGTCTATGAGGTTTAGGCAACCTCAACATACGATGGATTATGTGTATTGTGATGGCTTTAGAGAGGTGCAATATGTGGTGTACTGCTGTTTGTTTTGGTGTCTGAGTTTACCATGTGTGAGATTTTTGCCTCCTGCGATATTATATATGTACATCTCTTACACACTGTGTTATGCAATTTGATTAATAGATGATCATCAGACAGAATGCGGCAATTCTTACATTGTATCAAGATACCCATCTGAATCAAGCTGGCTGGAGAAGTTGTGAGGAAGTGCTGGTCATTGATACTGACAGGAATGACTCTGGGGGCAGGGGTAACTATAACTGCTTGGAGTTTAGTTAATGTTTGGGTGGACTTGCTACTGAGTATTTAAATGTCAATACAAAACATCTAGCTTGGAAACCTTCTTCTGCCACCAAGAACCAGAAAAGTAATTACAGTACAAACGACATCACTAATTTGATATTAAAATCAGTGCAAACAGTATCAGTACACTCAATACTAAGCAATTTTATCAAAGGTTTTTTAGCCTGATGAGTATTTTAAGGGTAGGGACTTTGCAAAATGATACTTGTGTGATTATTGACAACAGCGAATAAACTGGGAGAGGTTGGCACTTACGCTGTCAAGATAAATAAGGAGGGCAGGCAACAACAGATAACACAACTAGAACAGGGTGGATGGGAGAGAAAATCAGTAAAACCCTTATGCTCTGAGCTGACTGTTCTAAGTAAAAAATTAAGATAAGTATGCCACAGTGTAGAACAGTATACATGTCAACAACTGTAATTGTTAATGCAGAAAATATAACTACCAAATTTATTGGGTAGAAATTGGCTTTTGAACTGTAGCACAAATTTAGTTAAATGTTTTACAATGGCAGAAACACTACTACTCCCTCTCAGGTTAAGTACACAGTACATTTTGTATAGTGTTGTATGCTTAGTTCTATGCAAAAACCAAGTAGACTTCCTAGAGTTCCACAGTACGCAAGTGGAAGTAACTGGAATCAAAACAGCTTTTTTTGTGGAATCTATCAAGCTTACTGGCAATAGTTTTTTTCGTTTTTTGTGTGGTTTACTGACAGCAGTTTTTTGTGGACTCTACCAAGATTACTGACAACAGCTTTTATGTGGAATCTACTAAGCTTACTTACAGTTAGTTACTTTAATCTCTGAGCTGTAGTGCAGTTACGAGACCATATAATACCATAAATCTGATAAATATGATCTAGTAAGAGTTTCATCTTTAATAACCAACATGACTTACACTACAGAGGTTATTACCACTCAGTAGATAAAAATTCCTCAGGCTACCAGACATCACCTCTTTCCATTATGAACTACACACATTCTCTCTCTCTCTAATTTTTGCTTTGCTTTGCAAAATCATTGGCTCTAAAAGAAATGAACTCAGGCTGCTGTTTCTTTTTTGAAGAGAATTTGAAAATGTTATGCTGAAGACTGGTATAAATGTGTTTTCTCCTTTTCTAGTCTTTTCTTATTTAATACTGCACAAGAGACAGTGTGTTCTTTAACCTTTCTTTTTCCATTGGGGTGGGCAAAGACCTGCTATTTGCATTATTTGTTATGCCAGCTTCTTTATGTTCTAAATATGCCTACTGTGAGATTGTCCCAACCCCCCATCCCAACCCCAGTGGCCACAATAAGTGCTTATGTTTGGACTCTCAACACAGCATTATTCATTATACCATATGTAATGCATTTATCAGCATTGCTTTCTGCCGTTCAGAAGAAGTTTGTTCCCTAGTCCACTCTTCTTCTAAACAGAAGTTTAAAATAATCCCTTTTGTACTTAAAAAAGTCTGAAGGCCTCTCTCAGGCAGTAGCCAGTGATTCCTCAGTAACTGCCATCATCATGCTGAGGGATCTTTTACCTGGGTATTCTCAAATTGAGTTAGTATTACAGAATGTGGATGACCTACACAAGGAGACTGTTAAACTCTCCTTGATTATGGTCAGTGAGTCTTCTGTGTCCCTTTTCCAAGTGTTCAGATCCTCATGGTTTTCTGTCCCAGGTCTGCCACCCTAGGTCATGTGAGGCAGTTCCCTGCTTTTCTGGCTAATGGATAGAATCAGTGGGTTGCAGCATTACTTATGTTTAACTTCACCCACTCCAAACCTTTGATCCTTGTGTACATAGTCCTAGGGCATCTGGCATTTTCTTTAGGTTTAACTGTTGGTAATTTATTTTCCTCTGTCTTTGTTTAGCCAGCCATTTCTATTGATAGTTTTTACTGCAGTAACTCTATTGTCTCTGGCTTTTCTTGCTGTTGTGATAGCTAGTCTGATGTCAAGTTCCCAGGATTCATTGTTGAGATATTGCTGTGACCCTGACAGCCTTATGCAGGGTTCCCACAGCTCAGAGCCCTGGTGTCTGAGTTCCTCATATAAGGGAACCATGACGATGGACATATTTGGGAAGAGGTATTTGCATCTATCAACCTGTCACTGTGGGTGCTACTTAACCCACATTTTGAGCTTCCTCATGGATATGGTTAATGAATTGCAATATGTGATGACAGAGTTTTCAGAGGATCCACTGAAAGAGAAGATCAGTATTCAGGGAAGTACTGCTTTTAGTCTTAGCAACTCCATGGTGCAGGTAGTTTATAGTGCAACAGAAGGGAGAACTCTTTGTTTATGGGACCACAGAAGGTCTACTTTTCCTCTGAGGGATCTCTCCTGTTTGGCCTTGAATTTAGTGAACACTGTGAGCACCTAAGTTTATGAAGAAATAAAGGCAAACCCTTAGTAGTTACTGTAGGTGTTAAGTTTCGCCATCCATGGCATGCCTTTTCCAGGATGCATAAGAGCCATCTTCAGATGTGTTTCAAAGAATGTATCCAATATGGATGTCAGCAGAGTTACAGGCCTAGAGACTGGAGTGTTCTTTGATCCCAGGAGGCCATAGTCAGCTGCACTCTGGATCATATCAGTCCTGACTTCTTGACCCACTGTCTTCCTCAGGAGGTAGTCAAGGGAGATTCTTCCTCCATGTTCCAGCATAATGATAGAACTCCAGGAACAAGTGAGTAAGAGAGAGATTACTTATAACCAAAGGTTAGTTAATCTGCTTACGTCAGATTTCACTGTTGTCCTTGTAGGACATATAGATCTATCAGAAAACAGTGATAAGTAGGGATGCAAAATCTACAAAACGGGATCCATCCAAGATTTCCCACCAGACCAGAAAGGCTTAAGATATTATTAAAGATTCTTTTTTAGTATCCAGTAAAACAAAGGGGAACAGGCATTTATGTCAGCAAATTAAAGATTCATCCCAAAGGAGATATTTTAAATGGCTGTGGAGCAGTCTCTTTACCACTTCTATTTAGAGTTAACTGGGTGTGCTGTTACACAGTCAAGATGTCTACCTCCACATAAAAATTTCCAAGGAATGATGTAAGCTTCCACACTTCGGGTCAGGACCAGTTACTATCAGTTTCGGACCCGCTCATTTTTGACTAAATGCTTCTCCAAGATCTTTTACAAAATGCAAGTGTGTTGTTCCAGCCACTCGCAAGCTGCAGAGTTCCAAAATGTTCTCAGTCTAGATGACCAATTCTTTATCTTTCTTTTTACAGGATAATCCAGTTTAATTTCTTTTGCATTATTTTTTTCTCCACACTTGCTGACCATCAAGCCACTGTTACAGCTTGCATCACCCATTCATTTCTATTTTGAGGCAAGAGCTACTGCATGGCTTTAGTCCAGTCATCTGAGGGGTTTCACCCTAAAGCTATACTGTTCTGTTGCTCATTTCTGCAAAGGCCCTGAAACACAGGATTGATGTGAGGGCTTTTCATTCCATAGTCCCCTTGAAGGATGAGGCCTCCATCAATGCCTGGTATTCAGCAGAGGTTAGGTAATGTGTGCATGTCTTGGAACACACTCTGTAAACCCTCTCCCACTGGAGGGGTGAGGAGTCTTTGTCTTATTTCTCTCCCAACTGTGCTCAAGCCGTCTAAGCCACAGAGCTGACAATCTAAAACAGGATACATATTAATCCTTGGCCACATGCAGGAGGCAAAGAGAGAGAAACCCAAGGTTTACATCAGTTTGTTGGAGATTGTGGATGTGGAGATTCAAACTACAAAGACCAGATGAAGGAAACATTTCATGATTCCCTGGTTAATGGAAGACTGACAAAGTCTGTGGCATGAGGCAATGCTGCCTTCCTGTCCTGATTAGATTCACCACTTCCTATTAATTAACCCTAACTTCACATATTTAGTTTGTCTCTTTTCAACAAAGATTCACACAGTTGTGGTATCCCTCCCATCATAGGCTCAGCTTATGTTAATTTACAACCTGTAACATCCATACTGTTTTAGCATGTAAGACTTTTGGCAATGGGCTGATCTTGATTTTATACCTAATGTTTACCAAGGACAAGACAGTCCATACAGTTGCATATTTTCCACTTTCCCTAGGCATCTTCAGAGGTTTTTTTGCAACAGGCACTGCTACAAGACACACTTACTGGAGGCTCACTGATTCCCATGGTGGGAACTAGACTTTGCTGCTTGATAGGGATTAGTACTCAGGCAACTAGGAATTAATGACACGTTACTGACAACATCTTATAATGTACCTATATCGACAGCATTTAGATGGAACACACTGAAGTAGAAGTCAGTTGTCTTTCCTCATTTAACACTGTTTGGTTCACTGTCATAGAATGCTTCAGTTTATCTTACCTAGCATATACAGAGCCCTTTTCTTTCTCTCTGAACACAGTTATAATTGATATATCACTAGAAAGTTGACTTCATCCTGGCATGGAAAAGGTGGTATGCAACCCGAAACAAAAGATACAAGGTAGGTGCTTCCAGTCATAGGTTCAGCCAGATTGTCCTGATTAGCTGAAGTTATGATTACTACAATATAACACTTTAGGATGTTAATTTGACTGGTTATCACATATTTTTTAGTACTTGTTGCCCTATGTAAATGTGGCAAATATCACCTACTTATCACATCACAGATACAATGATGTACTAAAAGTTATATAAAGGGTTTGTATCAATGAGGCACTAGCCAAATAGGATATGAATACAGCACATAACTTATAACCTATTGACTACCAATTGGCATAGATATGCAGGACAGGTATGAAGGATGAGACTTAATCTATTGTAGTGTGGATGAACAGCCCGTGACTTACATTTATGGTCCCAGCTCGAGTTAATTGACAATGATCGCTGTGTTAAAGCAGATAACTACTGAATGTCATGTAAAATGGATTTAGATCTGACAAAGCTCCTTTAAGGACAAAAGTGCTCATCTGTTTGTTTTTCAATAAAAAAGTTTTGATTGCTAAATAAGTTGTAGTTGCTTGATTACTCTGAAGTCTCAAATGAGCTTTTCTGTAGTGCATGGCTCATTTTTTCCTAGTTTTCTTTTAGGATTCTCAGCCAGCAGTTTTGTTGCTGACAAGTACCTTTTTTCCATGTGGTTTCTTATTTTTTCTTATGGTTTGGAGCAGTCTTACCCTCCACCCCAAGGCAGCTGGAAAACTCTTGTGTGCCAATACAAGGATCTGTACTTTAAAAAAAAAAAAAAAAAATATATATATATATATATATATATATATATATATATATATGTGTGTATGTGTGTGTGTGTGTATGTATACCTATATATATTAGAACAGTGGGGAAAGGGCATAATACCATTTCCTGCTGTACCATGATCTCGCAGAACTGTACCATGTGATTGGTTGCATGGCATTTTTCAGTACACTTTCCATTCAATGGATTGTGACTGTGTTGCTTCCCTTAGATCAGCTGAATGTTTGATTTAATTAATGGAACCTGTGTATGGATATATATACAAAACATCTGAGATGATTATTTTGCAGAAATGTAGCTAGGGTGGAGTGAGGGAGGCAGCTGCCCAGGGCACAATTTGTTAGTGGGCAAAATCGGATATAGCAATCAGTAGTAATGCAGTACTGGTATTTATTTCCATGCCAGCATTTAACTGAAGCGTGCGTGGCATAAGTTTTACCTAGCTGCTTGCTACAGGTTTTAATAAAAGAAGATCCCCCCTTTTTTTTTCTATCCTCCTCTTCCATTGAGGAGTGCAGAAAGGGACCTGCTTTGCTGTTTGCTGGTTGATTTCGAGGTAAAGGGGAACAGTCTTTTTTTTATGCTCTTCAGCTTTTAAAGTTTAGGGGAGTCGCATTGGAGAACAGCACCGGGCACAAAATGAGTCTGGTATGGCTCTGATATTTTGTGCCTGACTATTACATGTGTTATTATTTCTACATGGTAATTATTTTTCATTGGGTTCACTAAGGTGAAAATTTCATGAAAAACTTTTGAGAATTCTATTAAAATGTAAGTGGGTTATCTCCCTATCAGCAGGATTTTATCATATTTGGATAGTCTTGAAGTAGTGATTTAGATATTAATTTCTAGATCAACTTGCCACAATTTACTGCATTTACCTGTAACTAGCAAGATATAATAAAATGCTGAGCACTACAAGTACTAAGTTATTATTAAATATACTTGGCTGTTTTTAGTCTTTAAATTACTCTTACTTCACCTTTTAATTCCAAAATATATTATGAATAGGCTGTTTTAAAAGTCAGTCTTTTATTGCTGTGATTTGTATATATTTCTTCCTGCTACATCTGATACGAAAGAAAAAAAAAAGTAAATGTTAGTGAAAACTAATTTCATATCTGGGCAGCCAGTTATTTATTTAATAAGAAATGTATAAGAATTCATCAGTGCTATATATTAAACACACCTGGTCAATGCAGCATTACACATTTTGACAGTGGAATAAAAGATGATAAATTCCAGCATATTCCAAAAGAAAATGAGTCTTAAAAGATGAACTGTTTGCATTATCAATGTTGTTATGTTTTTTTAATCAAGTGCTGTCTGTTAAGATCTGGCAATACTGTATAGTTTTTTTAGCTTTCAGATACTATGAAGAAGGTGAACATTAATCTCTTTTAGTAAAAAAAGAAAAAGTAATAAAAAGTGGCATGTGTCTATGACCACAGTGACCAGTTCAACTTTCTGTTCTGTTTGAAATTCAAACAAAGAATGAGGTGAAGTATGAGTTAAAAATACTTTTCCAATAAGTTGAAGTGTAACAGCAGGTCATTTTTATGAGGTATGCTGTTTTCTGCCTTTTTTTTAATCCACAGCAGAAATAAAATACATCCAAAGGCTATGTTTTTTATCTGACTACCAGGTAATTGCTTGCTGGTATCTGCTCTTACTAGCATGATAGGTGAATGCAGAGTGATGTTAAACAGAATTTTAAGAATGTAATTGCCAAGCGAATGAAATCTGTAACAGACCAATTGTTGTTAATGCATTAACAGATGCAAGTCCATCAGACACCGTATTAATATGATTATTCAACATCCTCTTAGTTTGTACATCTGTAGGCCACTGCCCATTTCTACCTTAATGCGCAACAGACAGTAGTCACTGACTCACTGTGGGTGGAGAAAGGGGAGATTAGCTGTATATTCTCAAAACTGCCAATTTTATATTTAAACCACTGTAAGAAGAAGAACCTTTTGTAAAGTAGCATTATGTCATTTTCCAGTTTCCACCCATGTTACTAGGACATTTGTTTAGAAACAATTCTGTCTGTTTTGCAACTGTATCCAGTTGATAGTGTTAGCCTTGTTGGAATATGACCATTTTATTGTGAAGTTTAAATATACAGTGTATTTAATACATAGAGCACTTGTGTTAATCATACTAGACCTTCTTACTGTAATAGGCTGTTTTTCTGGAGACCTGTGGAGTTCAAGAGGGCTGTCCTTGTGTTCTGTTTCTGTTATATTCGGTGTAGAGATTAACACAAATGAGTTACATGCTTTATCACTTAAAAGTTATTGGCAGCCTTTATTTGTTTTTGTTGTGTGTTTTAATATGTTGCTTACATTTTATTTACTGTTTTATTCTGTCATCTCTGATAAGCTCTGCAGGGTTATCCACACAGCAAGTCAGTCTATCAGTTAAATTATAGTTTATTTATTGTATGTTGTTGATGCATTGGCTCTCACTTAGCACGTGGTCTTCTTTCTAATAAAGCCCAGGGCAGTATGTCAAGGGATAAACTGAAGTTTGGCCAAGATATGCTTTTGTAATGGTTCATTTCTTATTTCTTGTTTCATGTATTTGTAGTGTCATGAACAGCCATAAGATACAGATTGTTTATAGTGATTTTCTGTAGTCATTTAATATGGTGCTAACAATGTTACTATTTATCCATTTTTATTTTGTATCTTTTTTTGCACTCCCCTCCTGTGTACCAGCAAGCCTTCCCTTGTAATATCCAGGGGGGGGGGTCTTCATCCAGACAATCATGAGTGAGCTTGTAGCGCTTGCTGATATCTTTGCAGTGAGAGTAGTTTTCAATTTTATGGCATCATACTGCCACTTTGGTGATGTAAGGGATTGTGTCACAGCTTGGGTTATCTATGTCACCTTGTTCCTACATGCTTGTCCCAGCACAGGTGCCAGTAGGGGCTGTTTGGCCCTGTCTTCAAAGCGGTAGTACTAGTGGGCCAGGAACCACCCTCCTGTACCCCCCCCAAAATAAGCATACCTCATCCTTCCTCTCTGCACTGTAAAGCCATTAGTCATACTTGGGTTGCCTGGAGTTTTAGTCATAGCTTTATCCCCTCTGCGCCACCTTTGTGAGCTTTGTTCCTCCTATTTTTTGCAAGACAGTTAAAAGTCCTGATACTTTACAAGGAAAAATGTTATAGCTTTCCTCTGAATATTGGAGAGAACAATGATACTGTAAGTGAAATGCCATAACATGATCCAAATTATTTATTTTATTCAAAAGCCTCTACATTCCCCAAGGTATTTTTCATGTAGTTTGAAATTTGTGGTATATATTGCTATATGTAGTGGATATGAAGACTTCTACAGAAGAAAACATACAAGGACATCAGTATTCTGTCCACAAACAAAATTCATTAAATTGCTTACACAGTCATTCCACTGTGTGCAATAAGTTTAAAAAGTTTTTCTTTTATATATTGGATCATTAACAGCATGGTATTAGAGAATGAGATAGAATAGTTTGGAAGATCAAGAATATAGGTGGCAAGTCTTTTTAAATATAACTGAAAAAACTTGGCATAAATAATCCCTTAAATTTTAGATGCATCTTAAAACAGAACAGATAAGCATGCTGTAAGTATGCTTAATATGTGTGATGACATTTTTTGATTGGATGAGTTAAGGTGTGTGATGTAATTGTGAATTTTTTTAAAGGAAGAATTTTAGCAATGGTATGATGAAGTCTTGATCGAAATATATCTGTATGATGAAAGCTCTTATTTTTTATGAATTGAAGTGTGACAAACTCAGTCATTATCAGACCTGTCATTGAATGCAATATCCCCATTGCCACGTATCTAACCAGACACTTGCAACAATTGGAACGCCGACAAAGGTTTCTCACAAAGGAGAATTCAGGGCATGAATTACCCTGAACTATACTGATCGCCTAAAGGCTCTGTTTCAGTATTCAGTCTCCTCCAGGCTGCCGAGAGAGGGGATCTTTGCCTGTCTTACAGGACTTCCTCAGACCCAGCCGCCGTGATGGAGCTGTTGCACATGTGCAAACAAGCAACTCCAAAAACATTGGATCCTAGGATCTGAACTTCACGTGTGAAGTAAACAGAATGCGCTGGAATGACAGATATGTATCCCAGTGGATCCCCACACTATGGAATATGCTCTCCATGCATGCAAAATAGAGTTCCTCCCTGACCCTATTCAAACAAAAGACAATTGGATGGGAAATAATAAGTTTATCCCCAGTCTGGCTTGTATGTCCCTTATGGACATAAGCTGTCAATAAGAAATATTTTATCCCCCCCTACAAATCCTTACGTACCTGCCTACTGACATGACCCCCCTCCCAATATGATCCTTGGGATCCTAATTGTTTGGGGTGCCCGGATAGGCTTGTAAGGGCCCTAGTGACCGTTAGCCTAGTAACAACCTAAGAACTTATGCACTAATTTGAGCAGCCATTTTGTTACTTACATGCATTAGTTTCATTTCTGTACGCTTCAGGAGTCATCTTAATTATTTAAGAAATACCTCACTTTGGATATCTGAAAAAATATTTACAGCAAGTCAACAGAAAGTCTGTTTTTCTGTTTCTTTCTCCAAATCTAATATGCTTTACTTGTTCTAATTTTGTTATGCAGGAACAAAAAAAAAACAGATGATGAAAGCAATAACAGAACTGTGTTTCATATACTGTCAGTTACACAGCTTGATTTACATTTTGAGATAACTATTGTAAAAATAGTATCTATTAATTAACAGTCTCATTTTAAATATATCAGAGCCCAGAGTTTATAAATATGCCCTTGGAATCTCTGAAAAATGTCATAACTAGCTCCTACTTATATTTCACTGGAGTTTCTTATAAGCAAAGGGTAGCTGCTTGTAATGGAAACCTTGTGCATCTGAATCCGTCTTTACCTAGAGCACACATGCTAGTGGAAGAGATCAGTGCACATAGTGACTGCACTGCATTGAAACAGCTAACTCTTTGTGCAGCTAAACTCTTCCTGCCTCTGTCTTTATAATTCCTGTCCAGTAATCCTAACTGTTCTTGATGCCATTGTATGAGTTGCTAACCTCTATCTACTTAAGCAGCAGTACCCATTGTTCCACCATCCTTTCTGTTAATCAGTTTCTTTTCATCTCCTCTTTGATTCAGCTGTTTGTCAGTTCTACTATTTTCCTTCCTTCTATTTCTCCTGTCCTACTTGTGAAGATTGTTTTTATCTGTATTATATCTCTTTCATTATCTTAGTGGGCACCCTTCTGAGTCCCTTTAGCATCCATATATTTTTCAAGACAACTGCCTCAGACCAGAGCACATTACTTCTGGTGGGTCCTCTTAGATTTAACGGGTCTGTATTAAATAAGCAAACGCTTATTCATCAACCCAAGTTCAGCGAACGCTGAAAATGCCGAACACTCGGAACAGCAATTTTTTTACTTAAAACAGTATTTAATGTGGGGGGCTTTGCCCCCACCACCCCACCCGTACTTAAATATACCAACTCTAAGATCACACCACAGTGGAGGAAATGGCAAACTCCCAAAACCGGCCCAGTGATTTTTTTTTCCATGAGAAAAAATTCACTGTTCTGGGTGTTTGAGATTTTCAGTGTTCACTGAAATATTGTCGATGAATCAGCGTTCGCTTTTTTAAGCGTTCACTGATTCAATATAGACCCAATTTAACACAGGTGAAACCAATGGGGCAGCAAGTCTGAAAACTGGCATCTTTGGAGATGCATTCCCAACTGAAATGTGTTACTACTATATGAATAAAAGTCCTGCTTTCTTGTGTTTTCTTCATGCTTGCTTTGTTCTTCAACACTTACTCATTTTGATGTAAGAAGTCATTCAAAACTTAACTGTGTTCATTCCTTTCTTTTACCCATTCCTGCCAAGTGATTGACCCTTCTCCCTCACTTACAGGCAGTGGGAGGAGTTCTGAGCTTTGACAGACTGCCAGAGGGAGTGTAGAAAGGCATTTGTAACCACATGCCAGTAAGGTAGTGCCAGTGTGTTCTATGAACATCTGCTCTTAAAGGTACTGGAACTTATGCAACTGTACTTTATCAGTGACTGATATTTAACGTGAAATGTATTTTGTATACCAGCAAAGATTATTAACCACAGTATTTCAGTGTGTTGTTGTATTGATTACCTGTATGTGGGATATTTAGTATTTAGTAGTGACATGCATGTTCAGTGGCCAGTAAAAATAAAGGTTAACCATAATGGGGGAGTATGTGGTGCTTTTCAATGCTGTTATGCATTAATGGAGCAGTGCTAATGGGTAAGGAGGCAACTAGGAGCAGCACGGTAAATAGGAGGCATAAGATGTGACCACATCATTGGTGTGAATGTTTATGGAAGACTGATAGCAGATTGTTGTATAAGATTTGGTGATGCTAAAAAACTGTACATAGAGGAAGGGATTCTTGTGGCTTGAGTACATTTTAAAGCTTCCAAGAGCGAATTTAGCTTCCACATGGGAGCTTAATTATATGTCAGAGAAAGTGATATTTTAGCTATTTGAACCAGCACATAGAGCTGTCATTTTTTTTCCTTTTGAAGATCTTTCCTCTTGTTATACCAGTCAGTAATATCTCATAAATGCTGGCCCTTGTGTACAGACACTTTAGATTTCTCCTAACATCACTCTTTCTTTGAAGACAAACCATTCATTCTTTTCTGTAAAGTGTGGTCTCTGAAGGAATTTTAAATCATCCATTTTAGTGCTGCATACACTCTGCAAGGCAAGAAACAAAGGGAATGGACTTATATACTGTAGTACTTAGACAACTTATATATTATCTGAAAATGATCTTTTTCTTCAGGAGAATGGGCTAGTTGTTTGTTTCCATTAATTGAGGGGGTTCCTTTTGGGAAACAGACCCTCTCAGGATGGCTACGCAATAACAATTCATTATTACACAGCTAGAAGCAAATCTCCACTGCACCCCACCACCACCACCACTACCAGAGCAGCAAACTAAACCAAAGTGATTTTCAATGGAGTATTCATACAAGATGTGCTTGAGGTACCACTTGGCAAGAAACTTCTTATTTTGTCTGACAACACAAGTTAGACATTAAGTTTGAGAGCTTTGACATCTTTTCAACACCCAGGATTATAGTTGGGTCTATGTGGGATTTTCTCCATATACATTGTATAATTGATAGAATATTTCTTCACAAAGTAAGATTTGACAAAGTAACATTTGAGTGAGTTGCTTACTTTGAGTCAATCTACGAGGGAGAATTATTTCATCATTTTATTACCCTCTCTTCACCCTTTTTACTCAGGTGTAGACTTGTATATCGTTAGTTTGTTATACTGTTAGTTCACATCCCACTGTAGCTCATCTCCACAAAAATTTATAGATTAGAGGCATGTTTACTTTTCCAAGCACATGCATGAAGAGCAGAAGAATGGCCAAGACAGTTTTGGCTTTGAAATGTGGGGTAAAAAATCTACATAGGTAGCATTAAATGTATGACTGATGTTTGCCAGTGTGACATAGTTGATACTGTTAGAAAAATCATACCGATTACAGGAAAGATGATTTTTAAGAATTTGTATATATTATAGATCAAAAGTTTAGTGTTGAGTTGTTTCTGCTGTACTTTTCTACACCTCACTGCTCTGAACAAGTTTTTCATCTTAAGGAAATTTAGGATGACTTCCATCCCTTCGTTATTTTTCCTTATATTACAGCCAGCGTGGACAAAGACTGTGGACATGCAGCATGCTTAATATTCTGATTTGTCTGTCTCATAAAAAATACTTTATATTCAAAGGGGTCATAATTGCATTTATTTCACAGCTCTAGTCTCTGGTTTAACTGCAGGCACAATAACATTTGTAATGCGTAAGGGAAAGCATCTACTAGTAACTCAAAAAACAGAATAAAAAGCTGACTGGAAAAAATAATTTTATTAAGTGATAGTAATTTAGTCCTTCAGATACAAAATCTTTCTAACAGCAGTAGGTGTTTTCTGAAGTGGTTTAAATATAGTCATTAATTAAAAATATCCTGTCATAAAATGTATCCAAGTAACACATCAGATTTCATATATCGCAGATTAAAAGCTTTCTGAGAAAGCATGCATTAAGCCGTGAAGGACTAATGTATTTAGCTTAATTTTCTGTAACAGTTTTTAACATATGACAAAGAATATCCAGATTAGTTTGTTCTCTTTTTGAAGTTATATTGCCACTGTGATACCAGCTGAAGTGTACTGCCATATTACTCAAAATGTCGTTGTTCAAACAGTCTCTCAGATGCTCTTTTATTCAATTTTGTTTACCATTGTGACTGTTTTGCCCATGTAAAATAGGGTTACCACCTGTCCCTCTTTGCGAGGGACAGTCCCACTTTGGGCAGTTGTGTCCTGGGAAAAAAACTAAAAAATGGCAAATGTCCTGAGATTTTAAGACAAAATATATTTCTTAAGTTTTCTTTAATAGTTGCATAAAACAGTTATTTTGTATCTGAAACACATTAATATTATATGAAATTGCATAAGCAATGCAAATGGTACAAAAATAAGCTTTGAAGTTCTGTCCTTTGAAATGGCCGTGGGCATGTTTTGTCCTGCAAAATCTCACATTTCTATAAAAAATGCCCCACTTTGGACATTTGAAAAGGTGGCAACCCTAATGTAAAATAGACCACATTTATATGCTGTTCAATAAAAAAACATGTCTGTATAGCAGCTGTAATTCATACACCAGTCTTTGCTTACCCATGGCAGAATGGATTCACATTTCCCTTTATCTTAATGACTGCTCGTTAGTCTTCCTGTTCCTTGAACTGCTTTTAACAGGATCAGGTTATGAATATTTTCTGGAGCTTAGGCATTAGGTGAAGTGGGAAAATCTCATTGTTATCTACCCATAGAATTCAGTTTGTGGGTTCAAGATGTTTAACATAAGCTATGACCCTAGGACAGTAGAATTCTTTACATGTTATTAATAAAGGTAATTAAATTCTGCAAAACTGTATTGTAGAGTTCTGGAACATATGTCATACTAAGTTTTTATGCAAGAATATGTGAAAGAGTCATTGACTTTGTGCCATATGAGACGATCACTGCAAATCTTTGACTATATTTTACCAGAAGCTATATTTTCAGATGTAGCGCAGTGAGTAGATACCTTGAATCTTTACCAAGGAATCCCTTGTTCATCAGTCTGTCTCACAGATTTTTACCACACACACAAACACGAACACATGCACATATGCACACACACATATCAGGTAGTGCTTGAGGAATTCACTTTCAGAACCTTTCAGTAGACACCTAAAGTACTTCAGTAGTCACACATAAGCCCCAAAATAGATATGGGTTGTTTGGCTATCCCTGAAAGAATTCCTTGTAGTCTTGCAAACAAGTCATGTTTTAAATTAAACTGTCCTGCAGTCATGTGGTATCTGAGCAAGCAGAGTGGAACACATTTATGCACTCTGTTTTTCACTGTGTGAACTATACTTCAGTCATGTGGTGTTTGAGCAGGCAAGTTTGGGACACACATTCATATCATATAGCTTTAAACATGCCAACTGTATCTCAGTCATGTGGCATCTGAGCAGGCAGGTTTGGACACGCATTCATATTATATAACTGTAAGCATGCCAAACATACTACAGTCATGTAGTATTGCAGCAGACATGTGACACTGTAAACACTACATCTTCTAGGCCACCCTTGGGGTGTCACCTTCTCCTAATATCCTGAAAAGGCAGACCTCATCGGTGCATGAGTGCAAGTTGAATATAGTAAAAAAATTAGACCATCTGCAAATAGGTTTGCTTGTTTCTTAGAGCAACAATCAGTGTCCCAAGTTCTACAAACGTACCTCACCTTACTTTGTTTTACGCTCACTAGACAGCAAAGACTCACTTAATGAGCATTAAAAAAAAATTGGCATCTGTTTGCTTTTTTTCAGTCTGTGCTTCATGGCAACTTAATATGTTGCCATGAAGCAGCAGACTTGTTTTTTACTCAGTGATATCAGTACTTTAATATCCTACTGGAGAAGTTTTCCCTCCAGTTGGGCATCAGTGTACATTTCACCCATTATATAAACAAATATTAAAGGAAACTAAAAGATCATCTGCAGGAAAGGTTTGCAGTATGGGCAGGTAACCAAAAGACTGAGTATTCTTCAGTAACTTGACCTGAGAAATGTTAGACGTCAAAAATGTTTCATCCTATCTCCAAACTTTCTTCCTAAATCTTATCAAACTACTACTGTTTGGCTTCCTGTTGAAATCTCGGCACTTGAAATGCCACATGCTGACTGGTGGAAAATAAAGACTGAAACTATGTGAGAAGAGTGAATCTTGGACATCCTTCTTCTCCTTTAAACTTTTTTTTTGGGGGGGGGGCAAGCCTCCCTGCATCCCCCCAATGTGTGGATCAAGCCCCCACAACCCTGAACTTGCATATACCAATTCCAAGATTGTTATACCTCAAAGAAAAGGGACTTGCCCAAGAAATGGCCATCTTGGACTTAGTATGTAAGTTTGTTTTTTCAGCCATTCATTCTTTGTGTTTTGAGACTCTTTCTAGCGGGTCCCAACATTTCAAATGGTTACCCTATGTTTCTGTTCTGCCTGCCTAAACTTCCACCACAGGTTGTCTTTACTCTGCAGGGTACTTGTATGCTTTCTTCCAACCTAGATTCGACTAATGTCACTTGCAGTAAAATAAAAAAGAGAAAAATCATTGGAATTATTGTCCCAATATATTAGAATCCATACATGTTGTTATTATTGATAAATTATCATTGTGTACATAACTCTGCTGCAAGATTTCTGTAACTATGGTATTAATTATTGCGTACTACTCAGGAGGAGGACAGGCTGGAAATGGTGTGGGGAGTGTGGTAAGAGAGAGGCTTCTGAAGCCATTGAGGGATGTCATCAGAATTATTGACAGACTCAGGGCAATCAGACTCTAGCCTAATTATAGAACTGTATTCATAATCTCGACCTATGTCCCAGAGCAGGTCAGTGATAGTGAAGAGAAGAGTACATTCAGACAGCAGTTGCAGGACCTACTAGATAAAGCAGTACAACATGAATTGGTGTTGATAATGGGTGCACATATCGGTATAGACAATACAGGATATGAGGACTGCCTGAGTCCACACGGGTGGGGCAACAGACGTAAAGAAGAGAGGCATTCATGGACTTGGAGAAAGTACTGTGGTGGCTTGAAGTCCCAGAAACGTTGGTAGAATTAGTGCAGGCTATGTACAAGGACCCAATGACTCAAGTACGAACAATGTTCAGTCTCACAGAGGAGTTTCCAGTGGGAGGGGTGTGCATCACAGTTAAGTTCTGAGTCCACTGCTGTTCATACTGGTGATGGATTACATTAGCAAACAGGTCAGAGGGGACAAACTAGCAAAGTTGCTGTATGCAAATGATGTGGCATTACAGACTGACTCTGAGATAAAACTTTAGCAAAGGATAGGGGAAGGGGATGCAAAACTGAAGGCACATAGGATGAAACTAAATACAGATAAGACAGTGGTAATGGCAGCAAATTTGGGAAATCAGAAGAAGCTGAGAACTGAGAGAGAAGGGAAGTCAGTGGAACAGGTTAACAGCTTCAAGTATCTAGGAGAGGTGGTTGAAGAGAAAGGAAATCTGAATGAAGAGGTCAGAGCTAGAATCAGAGGGGCTACAGCCAACTGGCATAGAGTATCAGGTGTAATGTATGACAGAAGAATGCCAAAGGAGATGAAATGTAAGGTGTACAAAACAGTAGTGAGTCAGTACTACTGTATGTATGAAACCTGGGCAGTAAATGCAGAGCAGATGAGGAAGCTAGAAGTGACGGAAATGAAGTGCCTGAGATGGGTGGTAAGATGCAGACTGTGGTACAGACGAAGAAATGAGGACATAAGAGCAGAAGCTAAAGTAGCTCCAGTTGATGAAAAGGTCAAAGAGAACAGATTACGGTCATTCGGGCACATGAGCAGAAAAGCAAAAGACAATCTAGTGAAGAAGATTTGGGGCAGACAAGAAGAAGGTAAGAGGAAGTTAAGGCATCTAGCATAGAGGTGAATTGATTGTGTGAGAGAAGATCTGTGGCAGTCAGGCATGAGTGTCAAAGAAGGGAGGAGTGTGGCACTGAATCAAGAGAGAGAGATGGCGACAGTTAACACAACACCCTGACCCCATGCAGAAAATGGGAAAAAAGGGGGTTGATGATGATTAATTAGTGTACTGTAAAACTAGTTTCTACTACATTACAGTTTGGTAAGTAGATATGTCTAAGCTAGGTATGTGACATAAGGAGAAGGAGCCCTAACTGAGACCCAAGCAATGCAGCTCTGATTACCAGTCTGGACACTTTAGGATCAAGAAGGGGAGAGGTTACAGGCCCATTTCAATCCTAAACCATGGTTATAAAGTGTTTATGTCTATAATGTCTAAATGAATGTCAAAGGTGATGCCAAAATTGATAGACATGGATCAGTGTGGTTTTGTGCAAGGGAGGCAGTTATTTGACAACATTAACAGAGCATTGATGATCCAGAGGGAAACTGGATGTAAGAAAATACCACTGTTTGTGGTCTTGATACAAAGAAAGCATTTGACAGAGTAAGATGGCAGTTTATGAGCAGGGCAATGGAAGCATTTGCATTCCCTGATAAAATTATAAGGTTGATTAGGATGATATATGAGGGATCGGAAACAAAAATTAAAGTGGGTGGGTTCCACTCTGACAATTTCTGTTTGAGCAGAGGAACCAGGCAGGGGTGTCTTTGTTCCCCTTTTTTATATGCACTATATTTAGAACAGTTAGCAAAGAAAATAAGATTCATAAATTCAAGACTATAATTGGTATGGTAATCAAGAAAAGCATTTTATACCTGATAAAACCAGAAAATGACATTTTAGTGTTGTGGAACATTTTAAGGCAGTTTCAAATCTTTTTGGGATACAAAATTAATGAAGCTAAATCAAAGGCAATAGCTGTAAATTATGTACCCACACAGAAATTGGTTCAGCAATATCCATATTTATGGGGACATGACAAAATCAAGTACTTACAAGTATGAATTAAAAAATGATTTTTGTGTGGCAGCTAAGTATATTTGGGAAGATACTAAACAGAAGATAATATAAAAAGTGAGAAATTAGAAGCTGTGTTATATGGATATGGATAGCAAGATACAAGCAGTTAAAATGTTTTTAGTCCCTTTAGTTTTATACACAGGTCCTATATGTATTTATTAACCAAGGAGAAGTTGTGGATAGCAATTAATAAAGAGCTGAATAATTTTATCTGGGAGAGGAAAATGGCAAGAGTCAAGTGGAACAAGCTGATTCTTCCACTTGAACAAGGTGGTTTAGGATTACCTGATTTGAAGGGGTATTTCAGAGCTACACAGTTGATGATCCTATACATAGCACAAGCAGAAACCTGTAATTCAAAATGGAAAGGGATGATGATGAAACAGGGGGGAAGCTCAAGAAACAAGTTAAGACTGGGATTTTGGATGGAGATCCTTAAGGAGAATGACAATAACCATGCAGAATATTATATTCATAAAGTAGCAGAAAGTATTCATAACTAAGCCAACATGGGAATGAAGAAAGTAGATTCTGCCCATAGGGATGACTGCAATTAGGGGTACAGACAATAAGGAAGTGGGGCCTGGAATTTGTTGGAGAAAACTGGTAAAAGAACCAAGGTATTGAGAGCAAATAATTAGAGAGGAAAAGGTAATAGAATGGGAAGTGGCCCATAATTTATTTGGACTGCTGGCTAGAGATTGCCTTCTCTGTCAAGGATTGATATCAGAGTATAGGCAAAGAGAAAGAAATAGAGGGATCCTAAGTAAAAGGCCAGCACTGGTAGAGTTTTTAGTAGAATCTAGAACTAAAGCTGCTGTTAAAGTAGGAGTAATTAGTAGAGTATGCAGAATATTACACAATAACTATAAGAATCAGTCAGAGGAGGTTAGGAAGGATTGGGAAGAGAGATTGGATAAGCAATTCACAAAGAAACGATGGGGGTATATGTATGTTTCCCAAATATGCATCAAACTCCAGAGGATTTAGGATCTTTGCTTGGGAGTGTTTACACAAGTATTTTTATACCCCAAGAAGAATTCAAAGAATTTTTCTTCAGGTGCACAGCAAATTTTGGAGGTGTGATGGGAAAGAGAGAGGTAACTGGGGACATATTTTCTGGGAGTGTAATGAGTTGGCAGACTTTAAAGATTCCCTGCAGTCTGCTCTGTCAGTGATACTGGGTGAGTAAATTGATGCAACTAAGGAAATAATTTTTTGAGCTATGATACAGAATCAGAATTGCCTAAACATAGTAAGGCCTTGCTGAGCCTAATTATGGTGGCTGTCAAAAAAGCAATTACTAAAAAATTTAAATCTAAGTCTAAAACAACTTTCTTAGAAGTAGTGAATATAGTAACAGAGATAAAACAACTGGAATTGGGATCTTTAGAAAAGGGTAGGAACAAATCACATAGGAAACAATGGTAACTGTGGGAACAAAACATGCAGTGGAGGAACAAGGTATAAAATAAGGCAGGATTTGAATGAGCTAAGTAATGTTTAACTGACAATAACTGGATAGATTATAAGTGATGTATAATGTTTGCAATCACAATTATGTCAATATGGTTTGTGATGTATAATGTTTGCAACTAAAATTATGTCAGTATGGTTTGTTTTCATTTATATAAATGTATGATTGTCTATGTCATATGTGATAATTTAATAAAGATGTTTCTTGTTTGAAAAAAAAAGGCAGGGGGGAGGTGGAATGAGTGAAGAGGCATTGTCTGCTTATTTCTACCTGTGTTAAGGGATCTTTTCCTATTCCTAAAGCCCAGGTATAGATCAGAGATATAATGGAAGCAGTTCACTCGTAAATTGGGCATGGCTGATTGAGGGCCTGCATCACTTCCTAGAGTGAGCAACATCCCCATAATGTGTCCATTACACACCCACCCCTTATGCACTTAAGCACTTATGGCATAGAGAAGAAGACTACAGAAGAAATCCCTTAATGGATGTCTGTTTGTGTTGGCTATGCCGCAGTCAATTCGTGGATGACAAAGGTCATGAGAATCAGCCAAATGGTTGGCTGGTATGAGGCAAAGCAGAAAAAAACAAAAAATAAAATAAAAGATCTTATAATTACAGTTCCTGTTTGTGTATTGTTCTTAATATGTTGAGGTGATTATTAAAATGTATCATATCATTTAATAGGGTCCATTGTCTTGTTACACTCCCAATTCATACTTGAACTTGACTATTTTCTCTTCTTTTCCAACACCTACCTTACACATGAAAACAAAGCAAACAAATAAATTCAAGACACACAAGCCTTTATTTATTGCATACAGAACAGATAAAATGGCTGTATATAATAACAGAATTTTACATTTTTGTCAGATGTAGACTAATCCATAAGTTATTAAGTGTAAAGCAGGGAGCTCTTTAAGTTGGCTCCATGATGTAAGAGATAGAAGCCTGATTGTAGCCCTGGTGACTGAGCTTGTAATTGGTGGAGTTGACTGAGTGGTGGTGGTGGTGGGATGGGTCACAGTGAGCAACCAATGCTGGCTGATCCATTTGGGCTAGCATTACAGGCCTTTCTTCAGAGGTATGTCCTTCTGACAGCCAGAGAGGGGAGCTGTTGAAGATTCAAAATGTCTTGCCTGCCTGGATGATAGCCTCTCTGTCAGTCAGTTTCATGCTGTTTCACTGGCCTCTGGGTAGGAACACAGTGTGGTAAATCTGCTGTGGAGAAAGGGGGCACCCGTGGGCTGAGGTGTGTGTACTGCAGCCAGTGGGATGGGGGGAAGGGTTGATCATCCATCAGGAGGTGGAGGGCTGATGGTTTGCACGATGACATATATAAATTAAATCCCACACTTTAGCTATAAGTTATATAAACTTTTATAAGTACACCATCCCGTCTTTTTGTTGTGAGTTTGTCAGCAGATGCATTTTCACCAAAGCAGATTTATAATGTAAACAGAAGTGAGCATTAATGTTCTACTTCCCACTCAGTAGTAAATATGGCAGGTGCTGATAATGAGGAAGGGAGACAGCAGATGGTAGATTTTCAGGTACAGGGGAAAAAGCAGTACCTGGTACACAGTACCCACGGTAGCAATTATCACAGCAGGTAATTGTGACAAATAAATTTAATGATAACCGTGTCTCTTTATGGAAAAGAGACTGTAATTATTAGATGTATGTTTAATGTGATTATTTACTCCATCACTGGAGTCACTTGCCTTGTAAACATCCAAGGACAAACACCAAAAGTGTAACATTACTAAGGGCCACATATATGTAGAATCTTAAGCACACAATAGCCTGTTTATTTTTTGAATAATGCGAGGAATGTCAAGTTACCGTATCGCACACACACGTATACGCATAAAAAAGTGTGTGGCTGTATGTCTGTCTATACTGTGGCAGGAGGAGTTCCCCAGTATGCTATAACTGCAGAAGACTAATTTATTTGTTTTATTTTTACTTGTTAGAATGGCTTACTTTAATTTTAAGACAGAAACAAAATGTTCCATTTTAACAAAGCAAAAAGTGGATCAAAACTGACAAATTACCAAGAGCAAAACACTGTAAAGCTCTTTCTGTGTTTTTGATGTAATTTGGATATGTCTGTTCTTTATGAGAAAACATATTTCCCAGAAATCACAGATAATTTTTTGCCCTGCAATGTCTTATCACATGTAGAAAAATGTGAAATATTTTGCAGTCTTTTTTAGTATGTATTGTTTGTAACAACAACATGCTAATTAATACATATACCGGAATACGAGTTCAGTTGTACTTTTTAGAACTTTTACTATGTAGTCTCAACTACATAATGAAGGGTGACAATTTTGTAAAACCTGACATCCATTTGGTTATCTGACACTTCCTTACAATTGTAACATAAAGTCAGGTTTTTAATAATTTTGATGTAAAATAGTCCCTTCACCTAATGTTTCAAGCTTGCTGTAAGCATATGTTAGAAGTATTTTACATTTAAAATGTAAGTATTTAATGTCCACACGTGTTTGTGCTTGTACCACAAACACACACAGACACACACACACACACACATATATATATATACATATATATATATATATATATATATATATATATATATATATCACAGTGTGGTTGGTCAGCAGTATGTTCAATGACAGGAGACTGCGTATTCTATGACAATGACAGCAAGGAAAAAATAGCTGTACTGAGGATCTTTATTTAAAAGCATTTTAGTTATCTTTTTTTTATAGAGATAAATACATGTGGACGTTACATTGCTGTTTGAGTGCACTATTATTCATAGATGGGGCTTTTAGTAGCACAGGACTGTACTGCAAAAGTTATCCTTTCATCTAACCTGAAGAAATGCTGGAGGCAGTATTTGTCACTGAGGGAAATCAGTAGAAAAAGGGATTGTAGTATTCCCAGATCAGGGATGTAGCTAGACATACTGTTTGTACTCTGTATGTATGTATGTCTTTCGGCTTTTCCCGGTTAGGGGGTCGCCACAGCGAACCTCAGGTCCGCTCATGATTGGCAGTGGATTTTACGGTGCAGAGTTGCCAGCCCGACGTCCAACCTTCAACGAAGGCACGCCCATTCATGCTCGCACCTACTTGCATGCCTTTAATGTCACTCGACCGCGAGGAGAGCATGGAAACTGCACACTCTATAGAGTACATTTTTTTTTCTGAGCAGCATTTAGAAACAATTGCGACTTTATCAGGCTATATTATGTCTGTAACATTCTAAATCAATGCCTCTAACAATGTGTGTATAGCTTGCTTATAGAGAAGACTGAACATTAAAATCAATACCTTTAATAGTTTTTGACTGAGCAGCTGAAAATGTTACACACATTAAATGCTGAGGGGAGGGCAACAACTTTAGAGATATACCCAATTTATAAATGACAGGTGGGTTGGGGGACAGTAATAAGAGTGTGTGTGTACAAAATGGAATTCACTGGCTACACCCTTGTCCCAGATTTTACATTTTCAGATCCTGTCACAGTTACAAGTAACATCTCTGGTTAGATGCAGCAACCTATAAGTAAAATCAAAGCAAATGTGTTGGACCCTTTGCAGCTAAACTGCTTCATTACACAAGTCCTACTCAATGCATTCATTCAACAATAATGTGACAGAGTTGACACTGTGAAGAGAGAAAGGCAGATGATTTCAAGTAAAATGCACAGTCAAATGTGAAGGACCTCTGAAGTATGTGCAGTAAGTGTGCAGCTTGCTAGCGATTGTACATCATGACAGCATTCAAACTGGCAGCACTTGATGTGTGTATGTTTAGGTTTTGCTTAATTGTTTCTGATGGTGCTAGCTCTAGTATGTTTTCTTTTTTTATAACATTTAGTGGGATGTGGTATTGCACTTAATGTAAAGAAAATCAGTTTTGGTGGAGAAAAAGGACTGGGACTGTGATGCATCAAGTATTTTAATATGATTTTTTTTTCAGAAGCAACAATCCTTTGAAAAAACAAAAGGATTCATTTGAATGAAACAATATTTACTGCATATACTTGTGTATAAATCAAGAATTGTGTGCGGGTCATATTAAAAGGAAAGAAGTGCAAATAGAAGTTAGTTAATTAAAAAAGCAGTGCTATTTTTCCAGTGCATGGACAGGTCATGTCTTTTTTAAGTAACTTGTATTTGCATGTTTTTGTATTTATTGTTGCACATAGCAGGGGCTATAAAGCCCAAATCCACACTGCTTTTACCAGTAAGATGGGGGAGCAGGGGTTGTGATATTCATATCCACACCATATACAAAACGGTGAGTTTCCTTAAGAGCATACAGCAAAAATCCTGTACTCCCTTGGGTAGTGATTTACACCTGTCAAACCAAAATAAGCTGTACACGTTCATCTTAAGAACAGGATTATATCGCTGATTTCCCTGGATTTCACACATCTGTGTCTGAGCTTAGTGCTTTCTAGTGCAGCTTGCCAGTAGTAACTGAGACTTAACTAAGCTGCTTTTTATATACATACATGCAATATTTCTGAGGAGAGGCTACTGATAAGATAGTTCACCTTACCTGTATTCGTGATATGCTGCCACCAAGCAGACTGTTAATCTGATACAGGATCTCAGTTAGTGATCACAGTTTCAATGAATGCCCAACATTACATTATAATTACTGAGGGCCAATCAGTCACCCTCTTCAGAAGAATGGATGGCAGCAGTCACACCAAAACAGTGGAGGATACCTTTATCCTTCACTAGAAAAATAAGACATCATTCTCAGTATTTGTCAAATGAACAAATTAGAACTGTTTACTTTTAAAATCTGATTTCACATACAAAACATTGCAGTTGCACATGGAAGGGAAAGATTAACATATGATTTTAAGTCATAACCAGCTGTGTTTGAGACATGATTGCCAGAAGATTTACCCCAAGAGTGAAGCTCAAGAGCTGAATCTTGGCACCATGTCAAAAATATATAATAAAACGTTATGATCGGTGTGACTGGATCATAATTCTTTGTAGTGATACTCCATGTGCAACCATTTAGAAAAAAAAGTGTAAGAGCACAAAGTGTTTTTACTAGTTTTCAAAGCATGTAAAATGTGTTAAACACCAGACAAAAACAAAGTGCTCCTCTAAAGATTGAACTACTTTAAAAACTGTTAGACACTTCATTCTGTCACATTTTCTGTTTCTAAGTCTAACAAGGCTTAAAATCTGTTTTACCTTTTACCACTGTTCTTTAATGGCTGGTGCTGCCCACTGTCAGTCCCTAGCTTGAGACCCAATCTTAATACTGCTAAGGTGTGCATAACAAGCTTTTGTCAAGCACCTCTAAGCACTGTTAAGATCAAGTCTTGTGCTACTGATGTATGGAAGGTGTTCAACAAAGTTGATCTTTTCCAGATTTCATAGCGTAAGTGTGGTGCTCAATGCACTATATGGAGACTTATGACTGGGTCTCTAGTCATAACCAATTTATTATATATGTGACACATGAATAACAAGAAATTCATCTCAAGAGTGAAGTTTCAGTGGTAAATCTTGGCATCCATGTCAAGAATACATAAAGAGGGTTGTAGTGTATGGAGTTTTATCTGGTCCCAGTACTACCAGTTGCAGAAAACAGAGAAAGTGTAGGAACACAAAATGTTTGTCTGACTTTGATAGCTGGTGAAGCACATAGTGAGCTCTGTCATACAGACCACATTATAACTGTCAATGTCTGTGCTTAACATTTCTGGGTAAATCCAGAAATAATGTAGGACAAAGGATCAAAATTAGGAATAGTTTTTAAATGTTGCTTTAATTCACATAAAAGGTAAATAGAACAACAGGATGTTATGTAGTCCAATCTCGCCTACATTCTTACCCGTGGGTTCAGAGCTGAACCTCTGCTCCAACTCGGCCATACTCTAGCTCGAAGTCTTTCAATTGGCTGGGCTAAGAGGTATCCCATGCTGCACTGCTCCCTTTCCCCAGATCTCGTTTGCCGCTCGTAAAGCTCAGACGTGGTCTCACTCTTGGCTGTGGCTAAGTATAACTTTTTGTCTTCTTTGATGAAAATTTGTTGCTCCAAAAGCTATTTTTATAGCTAAGTGTGTGTGTTGTTGGTTTGTGAAAGCTTTTTTGTGCGGCCTTTCATGGCCTTTGTCTTGCTTTTTGGTCTTGGTATCCCGTTAGCTATCTCCCACGGGCTAGGCCCGTTTCAGTTAGAGGACCTAGTCCTCCCTTGGTTATCTGTTTACCCTTCTGTGTTCATTTTGGTTTTTAGGTACCTATCCCTCCGGGCTAGGGCCATTTAAGTTAGAGGACCTAGTCCTTCCCATCGTTTTCTGTCAGGGCCGTTTGAGTTAGAGGTCCTTGTGTGGTGTCTGCAGTTTATTTTAGTCTAGTTCCCACGCTTTATTGCTGGTGTCTGTTTTAACTGTTGTGTTGTGTCTAGTGCCCTGCTGACCATGTCCAAGGATACAAAAGAACATAAGCCTTCGGGCTTTAAGAAATGTGCTAAATGTGGTTATAAGATGTCCATTACGGATGGGCACTCTCTGTGTGTTTATTGTTTGGGGGCTATCCACCTTCAGGAGTCTTGTGCGTTCTGTCACGCATTCAGCCCTCGGGTTCTTCAAGAAAGGAAGAACAAACTAATTCTGAAGGGACTACTGAAACCCTCCTTTGAGGAAGATTTGGAGAGGTCTTCTAGTGCTAAGTCCTCTACCTCTAAAAGAGACAAAACATCCAAAGCAAAAAAAAACGATCTCCGGCTCCGTCAGTATTATTGGAGCCTCCGGAGAAAGTTACTGAGTCTATTGTGGCATCCTCGGCTCCACTGTCTTCGGTGCTGAAGGAAGTTTGTGAATCGACAGAACTTACATCGGCTCCCAGCTTCTCGGAGCTGGTAACGGAGATACTAGCTCGGAGCCAGTCTCCAATTTTTAGACCGGTTTCTCCTCCTCGCAGGTCTCCTTCAAAGAGGAGGTCTAGATATCCTACTTTGTTCTCTAGGTCCTCCAGGACACTCTCTGATGTGGATAGAGTGGTGCAGAGACTTCTCCAATCACCGCTGCTGGCTAAATTGCTTTCGGCTCCAGCCCAGTCGGCTCCAGAGCCCATCACCCATCAATTGTCGATAGATCCTCCTCCGAGCAAATCTCAGCCTTCGGAGCCAGAGTGGTCGATGCTGTCTGATGCTTCTAGGTTGGCTCTGATAGCCCATCCTGGCTTATCGGCTCCAATCTCAGCTCCGACCCCGTTGGCTCCATCCACGGGATCCAGGACTCATGGTTCCTTGGTCGGACCCAAAGGGGAGGTCTCGGGATGCTCTTTGGCTCCTAGCCTCCCTCTCGGTGCTTTGGCTCAAGTGAGCCTGACCCTTGCTTGGCTTTGGACCTTGTCCCTTCTGCTCTGAGGTCTTCCATGGTTGGTCGATCTTCGTCGCTTGGGAGACCAGCTTTCGGGGTCATGCGGAGCATGCTGGCCAGGTCCTCAGCTGCATCATACAGCTCTGACACTCTTCCCCCTCCAGCTCCGGTATCAGTCTCTGATCGCCCGCTATCATTTGGACAGCAGAGACCCAAGGCCTCAGGATACCTCCATAAGTGGTCCCCAAATTTCTGAGGGCCCCCAGAACTTTTTCCTGAGGAGCCACCCAGAAAAAGAACGTGCAAGAGGAAGCACATCGACTCCCAGGAAGAATCGCTCACGTCAGACATCGACTTCGAGGAATCAGAGGGGTCCCCCAAGTCGTCCTCTGAGGATATCTCTTTCTCTGATATCCTAGAGATCTTGAAGCAGAGAGACGACTGGCCCTCTAAACCCCCCTCTGAGGAGGAGTCAGTGTTCCTCAAGGCCTTCGGGGCTCAGCCCTCTGCCTCCTGGGTCTCTCCACCCTTCGACGAACTCCTGGACCTGATTTGTCGAAGGGTGTGGGAAACTTCTGACACTGTGTATCCAGTCCCCAGGAGACCCAACAAATTTCTGTCCGCCCTCGCTGACAAAGACTTTCTCATGAAGAGCGTTCCAGTAGATGCCATGGTGGTGGCAGCGGCCACCAAGAAGGAACTGGCTGAGACTTCATCTACTGTCCATCCCCCTAACAAGGAGTCTAGGGCCATGGACCGGTATGGGAAGCGTATATTTTCTTCAGCGGCCTTTACTCTGCGGTCGCTGAATTACTTATCACATTTTACATGGCTCCAAAGAGATCTCCTGAAAGAGCTTGGAGATGCTCTGCAGGGTAACGTTTCTGACGCAGTGGCTCAGAAAGTCAATGCTCAGATGTCTACCCTAAATTCTATTGCTAACTCCTCCATGAGGCTGATCTCTTACGCAGCCGAAGTTGCGAGTAGGGCAGCGAGTTCCAGAGTTTCTCTCAGGAGGCACTCCTGGATGTGACTCTGTAATTTTGCAGAGGCCTTCAAGTCTACATTCACCAACGCCCCGTTTGATGGTTCCTCGTTGTTCGGAACCAAGGTGAAAGACACTCTCACTAGGTGCGAGCAAGAGGGAAAAACTCTGTCTGCCGTGGGACTCCATTTTTCCATGGCTTCTAGACCTTATCCCAACGTCCAGAAGAGTGGGAAAATGTGGTCCAAGAAATCGCAGAGGTTTTTTCATGATGCACAAAGTGATTCCCCCTTCAGAGGCAGGGGAGGGGGTGGTAACTCAGGTAGATGCTGCCCTAGAGGCAGAGGAGGCCCGTGTAACCAGGGAGACTGTGATTCCTTTCGTGGTTCTCCCTACCAGCGCTCCTGATGGGAGGCCCGACTGTGTGTTTCCAGAGCCAGTCGGGGGTCGCATTTCATTATACCCAGAAGCCTGGCAAGACATCACCCAGGACCAGTGGGTATTAAAAATAGTTTCCGAAGGATATCACATCCCCCCCCCCAACCACCAATCAAAAGAATCCCAGATGTTCCACCCAATCAAACGGATTCCGCAGCTTCAGAGGTTATAAAGCTGCTAGAAAAAGGAGCCGTCCAGCATGTCCCATCAGATCGGATTAGGGACTTACTCCAGATTCTTTTTGGTGCCGAAAAGAACAGGGGACCTGAGACCCATCTTGGATCTCAGCTGCTTGAACCTCCACGTGAAGACGTCCAAGTTCCGAATGGTAACGTTGCAATCTATTCTCCCATTGTTGGGAAAAGAAGTGTGGATGTGCTCCATCGACCTCAGGGATGCTTACTACCATATAAAGATGGACAGGGCATCCAGATGTCATCTATGCTTCTGGCTGGGAACCAGTCATTTTCAATTTCGTGTCCTGCCCTTTAGTCTCACCACAGCCCCAGGGTGTTCACCAAATGTTTGCAACAACAGGTATATGCGTTGCTCCCTCTGAAGAAAGTGAAGGCAAAAACAGTTCTCAAATTGTTAGAGACGATGGCTGCAACAATTATGCTGGTCCATCTTGCGAGGCTACAGATGAGGCTCCTTCAGTGGCTGCTCTTCGCCCAGTGGTCTCTACAACATCTTCCACTTTCTCATCTCATAATGATCACAGACAGGTGCAAGCAAGATCTACACTGGTGGATTCACACCAGCAACCTCAATGCGGGAAAACCCTTCGTTCCATCCCCTCCTTTTGCCACAGTGACCATGGATGCCTCCCAGATGGGATGGGGGGACATTATCTCTGCAGGACAGTCCAAGACATGTGGCAGGAACACGAGATACATCTGCATATCAATATCTTGGAGATGAGAGCAGTGCTACTAGCGTTGCAAGCACTTCAGAGCTTTCTTCCTCTTGGGACAATTGCGATCCACTCAGACAATATGTCGGTGGTATGGTATCTGAACAAACAGGGAGAAACCAAGTCGTATCCCCTTTGCAGAGAGGCCATTCGAGTGTGGCAGTGGGCAGTGTCTTCCTAACATTTTCTTGTAGCAGCGCACATTCCAGAGAAGTCCAATGTGATCGCCGACAGGTTGAGCAGAGCTATTCTGATGCCTCACGAGTGGTCCCTGAACAGTCAAGTTGCGGAGCAGATTTTCCACAGATGGGGTCAGCCTTGCTGCGACCTATTTGCCAGTCCCCTCAATACCAAGTGCAGCAGCTACTTCACCCTTATCCCCCCCTCAGGGGGAGTCACCCAGGGATGCTCTAGTTCATGATTGGCCCACCGGTCTACTTTATGCCTTTCCGCCTGTTCCTCTGCTGACAAAGGTTATTCAGAAAGCACAATCCTTGGGAAACAGAATGATTCTGATTGCTCCACACTGGCCTCGTCAAATTTGGTTCCCCTTTCTCCATCCCTATCTCTCATGGACGCACCCTGGATTCTGGACCCACAGCCAGATCTACTGACTCATATGTCAGGGCAGTTCCATCCCTCTCTTCAAACCCTCTGATTGATAGCCTGGCTACTACACTTCCATCACTAGTCAGGCTTCATCATTTTTCTCTGGAAGTGGTTCATATTCTGTCTTCTTCCCATAAGCCTTCGACCAGAAAGATTTTCCATCTGGGCTCATACAAGACAAATTGATCCTTATACAGCTCCAATTTCTTCAATTCTGGAATTTCTCTCCATGCTTTCCAACCAGGGGTCAGCAGCCGCAACCATTAAAGTCCAGTTGGAGGCTATTTCCACTTTTCAAGTCGCTAATGAACCCAGTCTAATGGCGCATAGACTTTGCAAGGCATTCTTGAAGGGCACTATGCTGCTTCGCCCTCCGGTCTTTGACCCGGTCATGCCTTGGGACCTAAATTTTGTGCTACAGTATCTCACTTCGTCACCCTTTGAGCCTGCAGCTACTTGTGAATTGAAATATTTGACTTGGAAGACAATCTTTTTGGTAGCCATCACTTCAGCTAGACATGTCTCGGAGCTCCAAGCTTTATCAATCAGACCACCTTACTTGATATTTCACAAGGACAGGGTTTCCCTCAGACCAAACCCTTCCTTTATGCCGAAAGTGGCTTCGGTTAATAATCTCAACCAATCCATCAAACTGCCTGTATTTTTTCCAGAGTTTTCTAATAAGGCAGAATTTAAATTTCATCAGCTGGATGTTAACAGACAGTTGCGTTTTTATTTGCATAGAACGAAGGATCTTAGAAAATCGGATCAGTTATTTGTCTCATTTTCAGAAAATAGGATTGGGCCTCCTGTTTCCAAAGTGACCTTGTCTAGATGGATCTCTGGTTGTATTTCTTTCATTTATGCCTCAGGTGGTAAAGATTTACCATTTAGAGTGAAGGCTCATTCTACCCGATCGATGTCTACATCCACAGCATTTCAGGCCAGGATGTCTATGGATGATATTTGTGCTGCGGCTACATGGGCATCTCCTCACACCTTTATTACTCACTACAAATTGGATTTGGTATCCAGACGCAGATCTTCCTTTGATTCCACAGTGCTCAGGAGTATTTTCCACTGAGCCTCCCAGGGTTCAGGTGCTGGGGACGCTGTCCCACGGGTAAGAATGTAGGTGAAATTGGACTACATAACATCAAGAAGTTATGTACTCACCATAATGTTCGATGCATGTAGTCCATCTCGCCTCACATTCTTACTTTCCCCACCATCTTCCCCCATCATGGAGGATCTAGAGGTTAAGTCTGGTTTCAGCACTCCCTTTATTGTTGGAATGTTCTTCCTTCTCTATGTGTTATATGTAAGGAGGGTGAGTGATTGAGCTTGCAGCAAACAAGATCTGGGGAAAGGGAGCAGTGCAGCATGGGATACCTCTTAGCCCAGCCAATTGAAAGACTTTGAGCTAGAGTATGGCCGAGTCGGAGCCGCGGTTCGGCTCCAAACCTATGGGTAAGAATGTGAGGCGAGATGGACTACATACATCGAACGTTATGGTGAGTACATAACTTCTTGTTTAATATGAACGTGTATTTTCTGAATAATTAGATGTATGAAACTCTGATGTCTTATTGACTGACTACTCAGTGATTTACTAGAAGATCAAAAATTTAAATGGGACAGGACAAAAATATAAGACCAAATCGGGGACGTTCTATATAATCAGGGAGGACTGAGAGTTAGAACAGCAGAAACTAAATGCTTTTCTTGCATAAGTTCAAACAGCTTTTAAAAGCTGTTACATGGTTTGTTTTGTCATATTTGTAAGCATGGCAGAGTGAAGTGGTAACAGGTTTTAAAAGCTGTTTTACATTCTGCTGTTATTATTTGCTGGCTGGAGTTGTTTGTTGTTAGTCGCTTGTGTGAGACCTGCTCTTAACAGTTCTTAGGGAGTCTTTAACAGTGTTTTGTTAAGCACTGTTAAGACTGGGTCTTGGACTAAGGAAGCACTTAAAAAGTGTACATTTGTCCCAGATTTCAAAGTATAATTGTAGAGCCCCATTCACTACAAAAGATTTCTTATAAACGGATTGTTGACAGAAAAACTGCATCTGTCAGTGTTATTTCTAGTTACATTTGGCTGATACATGAAGCCTCAGGATGTAAATAAAATCCAAAAATAGTAAATTCTACACATGTAATGAAGTACACAGCTATTTATATTTTTAAATCCACGTGTCTGGATTCCATACATATATATGTATGAATGTGCTACAGTGCTACAACAAAGTTGCAAAGTTTGCCACAAACTAAATATCTCACACACCACTGTAAACCACTCCTAGAATTAAAGTGGCTTGAACTCCCCAACCAACTTGCCTTTATTCAGCTATCCACATTGCACAACCTTATTTTCAAGCCTACTGCTTGCCCTGCACTTACCAATCTGGTTTCACCGTACACACCAAATCGATCGCTACGATCAGAAGTCAAAAATCTCTTAGCTATCTTAAAACCCACAAGAAAGCCAGGTCACTCACTGTATTCATTCTCTGTCACTATACTCTGGAATTCACTACCTCTAGCGACCAGGTCTATGCCTAGCCTAACCCATTTCAAAGCCTGTTTAAAAAATTTTCTCAAACAGACATGGCTCTGCTCTTGTATAAAGCCTGCCTGATGCTCAGCACTTCCTGTTCTTCCACACTAGCCCCATCTTCCTCTTCTGTCACATTTCAATCCTTCACAGTCTGCAAGATCCTAAGGCTCTTCTAACTCTTTCTCTGTTTCTGTACCATATCCTTAAGCTACTGCTCAGGCTGTATTGGTTCTGTTCTTCTTAACTCTCTCATTATCTGTCTACATCACTAACTTTTTGGCTATTATTTTCCTAATGGAAACTTTCTATTTATTTATTTATTTTTCATGTACTATAGCAGTCACTGTCACACACTGCTCTACCTATGTACTATTTTTTTGGACACTATATCATGTATAGTGAGAGTGACTATTGTCTATAATGCTTTTTAACTCTATAGAATCGTATAGATGTGTAGTATATATTGTAACATCTTGTAACATAGTTTGTTCTTTCAACTTGTTTTGTATAATATTTCTAATGCGATTTGTACTGTATTGGATTTTACTGTATTTTTATTGTACTATATGTGGAGCTTTTCTCCCTGGGCCTCTGCTGAAAATGGGTTCTGTGGACCCAGTCAGACCACCCCGGTAAACAAATGTCAACTAAATAAATAAATCAAATAAATAAATATGTAAGTGTGTGTGTGTGTGTGTGTGTGTGTGTGTATACGCACCGACACACACACACACACACACACACACACACACACACACACATTTATATACGAATATATATGGGTCTACTTTGTTTCACTGAAAACACAGTTCACTGAAACTCATTTCACTGAAAACTCATTTCACTAAAAATCAGTTGCCTGAGATCACTGCACTGAAAACTCATTGGACTGAAACTCATTTTGTTAAAAGGTACTTGCCCTGTTCTCCACTGTAGTGGTATCCTGGAGCTAGTATATATAGTAAAGGGGGGCACAGCCCCCCACATTGTGGGATGTGGGGGGCACAGCTCCCCACCTATTTTAAACGTTGGAAACCACAGACATGGATACTTACAAGTTAATGAATAACTCAAATAACTCTTTACAGAAGATAATTTATACCCAAACTATGTGGGAGAGCTATGCCACCCATACCCCCCTACTATATATACTAACTCCAGAATTGCAATACAGTAGGGAACAGGGCATATACCTTTCAACAAAATGAGTTTCAGTCAAATATGTTTTCAGTGAAGTGAGCTTTCAGTGAATTGTGCTCAGGCAACTAATTTTCAGTGAAATGAGTTTTCAACTAAATGAGTTTCAGTGAAGTGTGTTTTGAATGAATTGAAGTAGACCCATATATATATATATATATATATATATATATATATATATATATATACACACACACACACACACACACACACACATATATATGCACAGATGCACACATACACATAATTTGTGTTCTTTCATTGTGTATAGCTATTTCATGTTATTCTGTGTCATGTGGACCTAGGGACTATCACAGCAAGCAGCAGAACACATATTGGCAAAAGCCGATACAGATAAAGATTATACACAGAGAGCAACACAAATAGGAAACAACATGGAAAACCTGGGACTGGTAAGTAGAAATTCTAATTGCTTCACCACTGTGCTGCCTAAATGTGTGTGTGTGTGTGTGTGTGTGTGTGTGTGTGTGTGTGTGTGTGTGTGTGTGTGTGTGTGTGTGTGTGTGTGTGAGAGATTAAGCGCACATGTGTGTGCATGCATGAGTAGTGTAGAGCGACTCACATCTACAATGAAATCACTGTGTCACTGTAGGAACACTAGTTGTACTTGCATAGGCAAACAGTAATGGCTCTGTTTTCTGTATACCATCTTTCCATTCGGGATAACTGTGGCTTTACCCAACTGGTTTGTTACAGTCTCTTCACAGCTTAAGGTAACCTATGGAATATCATACCTTTTAACAGTAGAATCTAGAAAATAAATAGCTGTTAAATGTCCTCTTCACAAATCTGGAATGATTCCTGTCTATAATCACACTGAATGCTTGCCAAAACACAGGAGTTTTACAAACCACTGAAAATAAAATACTAAAATTTATATACATAGCCACTTAACCAGGAACATCATTGTATGTCCATATACAAAGCAAGAATTATTCCTAGTCCTTACCCTGGTTGAACTACTGATAGACAACTATTGATCGCCACTCAATAAGCCTTTCAATCTTTTAGCGCAAGAAATCTGGGCAAAGCCTAAAATTATTGGTGGGGGACAAAGGCCCAAAAATAGGGACACATTTAAATATTGTTTCTACAAACTTAAAAAGTTGCTAGAATAAGAGGATTTGTGTTAGCATACATTTTCTGAAGGATATGGAGTTTATTTAGTGACTTCATTCCTTAGTGATGTGCCAGAAATCCACAAGGTTTGTGAGAAACAGACCAAAAATATGAGACATAGGTCTGGACATTCTATAAAAATCTGAACAGTTGAGAGGTATGCCACTTAAAGCAAAACTGCTTACAAAGAATACCAAATCTGAACTATACCAACATAACATGGGAGTTTGTGTGTAGACCACACAACAGATATCAAAGGATGTTACCACCGTAGCACACCAGTGAAGAAAAGCTGCTCAAGATACACCAGTGCAAAACTTTAGTTAAAACCAGAAATAAATCTTCAAAATAAATCTTCTCTAGTGCCCCGGCTTGTAAAAATCTTAAAATGGAGTTTAGCTTTAAAGGTCTGCATGCATACTCTGATCTTTCTCTGAGATGCCAGGACTGGTGCCAGGTTAAGGAAAACTGATTTAAAATTGTATTTATTTTTTCTTTTGTCATTCTTTTTTCCTACTGGTAACACATGTGATCTGTAAAATGAGTGTAACTTTCTAGCTCTTTCCCTTGTAAATGAAAAATGGGATGAAAGGGATGGAAATGCATGAATTTGTCTGAACATATAACGTCTTGCATCTCCTGTCCTTGCAGGTCATTAAAAGTAATCACAGCCCACTTCAGTGATGTTGCTGACTAATATTGTGAAAGGAAAGCAGATATTGAAATGCAGAAGTTAAGAGGTTTATGTTGATAGTCAGTGCTGCTCTCTATCATCTCTGAGTTGGTTTATTTAAGTCCTTTACAGGTGTCAGAACTAGTTTAGTTACTTTTGTTGTGGGGAAAGAAAACAACTGAGAAATAAGCTAATGTACTGATTTTTGGCAGGAGGAAATGATGTCTTGGCTTCTAGGGAGCATAGCAGAAGGATGACTTGAAATGTGTATAAACATTTGTGCTTATGGTTCTGTCTTGTCTTTCCTTCTGAGATTTTGAGATGTCCACGTCTCTGTAATGTTTTTGCTTTTTATCTTCCAGGAACTTATGACAGTAATGGGTTCAGTACTCTTTCTACAGACGTTTATACATATGTAGCTAGCTTAGATAGATATTTTCTTTAAATATTCCTGTGCATTTAACTAAATGTTATTGTATTCTTCCATGTACTTATTCACATTCCTTTGCATATTTAACCTGTGACAACACTGTTGCCTTATTAAGTAAAGTTTATTCACTTTTCAGCTGTTGTGGCTGGTCTTTATTATATATGTATTATTGCTCTTTATTTCCTAAGAGTAGGGTTTTCATTTACCACTGGTTAACAAGCTGTGGATCCATTTTTCCACATAAGTAGGTCACTTGGAGCTAATAAAAGGAAAAATATTAAGATGTATGATTCATATTTGGCTTACCTAAGAGCAGCGGGCCTGTCAAATCCATAATGCTTGCAGTACTTGCATTCCAGGAAGAAAACTGTGGGGAGTTAGGGGAGTTAGTGAATTGTGCCATCCTTCCCTTGGAAGCTGTCATTTTGCATTTAGTTTAATGCACACTGCTCCTCTGCAATGTAAACCGTGGCTCTGAATCTCTCCTTGAAACTTTAGCAAAACATTTGACCCCCATGCTACACAGAGTGAGAGATTAAGCAGCCTTGGAGTAGATCCTAAAGTTATTAAGCACAAGCAGAACGCTGACTGATTATTAAACTATACAAGATACTATTAAACCAAAATCAGTTTGAAGAAAACAAGACTACTAGTATACCTTAAAGTTCTTAAATCAGTCCACTCATTTTAATGTGCTTGTAAGTGGCATTGGAGAAAGTTTGAATGGAAGTGTATGATCTTTTGCAGACTGAAGAGTACCACTGAAGGGTTATAAAATTGTGACTGTTCAGATCTTGATTACTGGCCTCTGTCCAGTAGCCAATTTACCAGACTGGAGAAACTGGTATTCCTTCCTTGAAAGAAAAAATGAAATTCAGAAATTTGCTGTTTAATGTATGAAGCACAGAGTGCAGTCATCAGAATAATTTTTGGAGTTGTGTGTTTTTAGCAGTGAAAGTTCTGGTTTAAAAAAAAAAAAAGTGTGATTAACTGGCTTTGTAAAAAAATAATTTCAGACAATGAAAATATATCTAGTTGATAAATGGTGGAAGGGGTCAGAAAAGGTGGAAATGGACATGACAAGATTAGAGAAATGGTCAGAAAGATAGCTGTTGTTTGTATTCATTGTGAAGTAAATAGAAATCCACATAAAATTTGTCAGTTAATTAGTAACCACACCAGTTTGTATGGTGCATTGTAGCAATCCCTTCATTTATTATTAATGAAGATAAGTGGCCCCTTAACTAGACTAGAAAAAATACCAACTAGGCAGTCCTAATAAATCTTTTAAAAATAGCAAATACACAGTTCTGAAGAATACACATTTTTGAGTGTGTCTGAACTGATTATTCCAAAAATATTTGGTATACCAAAAATACATAAATCTTTAAATAATACTCCATTGAGACCAGTTAGGGATGCTGCAGGTTCAAAAACCCACAGTATAGCAAAGTTTTGGGATAATAAGTTAAAACATATTGGAGCACAGTTCAAGTACTTATTAAAAGATTCTTGGGAGTTTATAAAAAGAGTGACCTCTGAAATGTGACATGATGATTTGTTTTTTGTAACCATTGATGTGAAAGACTTATTTTTGGTCATCCTACATGATATTGGGCTTGTATGATTTAGGGACATCTTAGTTAAAAAATCCATTTTATCTTCAGTGGAGATTGAAGTTATGTGTCATCTAAATGGATATTGCCCTGAAAAACTGTTTAATTTTTGAAGGTGAATTTTACCATCAAAAATCAGGTGTAGCCATGTGTGCAGCATGCACCCCGATATTCACTAACCTGGTGATGGCCCAGTGGGAAGAATTGTTTATTTTTAACTCTGAGTTTATGAAACCTTTATGTTAGGTTCCTAGATGACATATGTATTTTCTGGATTGATTCTAAAGATGTGTTGTACAAGTTTATGCATTATATTCTTAAAACTACCCAATTTTTGAACATTTCTTTCAGTATTTCAGATGAGGATATCTGCTATCTAGATTTTAGGATCAGTAAAGATACATCAGTCAGTATATTTAAATCAAATATGTTTAGGAAACCTACTTATTCCAATTCAACTTTAACATTTTAAGAGCTACCATCCATACCACCAGAAAAAAGCCCTGATAAAAGGACAGATGGTGGGAGTGGCAGGAATGGTTTCTGAGGAAGAAGAAATGTTAAGTTGTCTATCTCGCCTTCGTTCTTGCTGGTTGGGATCGGAGCCAATCCTCGGCTCTGACTCGGCCATCTTCAATAGCTCGAGAGCTGTTTACTGGCTCGAGGCTACCCCTTATCCCATAATGCCTAGTGATAGCTACCCAGATCTCATTTGCCGCTTCAGCTGCGAGGTGTCATTTTTCTGGCTCAGGTTTATATAGAGTTTTTTGTGTAACTTTTTCACTAGAATTGAACTTTTCTGGTATTTTATTATTAGCGATAGATAGATAATTGTTTATCTTATAGTATCCCTCCTTTTTGTAGAACTCGTTTAACTTAGAGAGTTCTCCCCCTCCCCTCCCCTCCTACCTCTTCTTGTCAGGTTAGCCGTTTAAATTAGAGGCTTTCCTATTATCTTTAAAAAAAAAAAAGCTATACTCTTTCTAGTAGGTGTGTTTTTTGTAGACTGTATATTGCTTCTTGTTATTGTTGTTATAATTGGTTTTCTTTCTACTGTTAAGGATGTCAAAGGAATACAAGATTTCTGGGTTCAAGAAGTGTGACTCATGCTGTCAGAAAATGTCTCTGACAGATGGGCACACTTCTTGCGTCTATTGTTTAGGCGCTGTGCACCTGCAGGACTCTTGTTCTATTTGCCATGCCTTTAGTCCAAGAGTCCTGCAGGAGCGTAAGAATAAGCTGATTCTTAGGGGTCTTTTAAAACCCCAGGATTCACCGGCCAAGAGCTCACAGCCAGTGAAATCCCCTAAATCCACTAAGCTGTCGGCTCCAAGTTTGGGGCCGTCTTCGGTTCAGGATTTACCTTCTACGTCGGTTCCGGCTGGCACTGACAAGACAATCTTCCCATCTGCTCCATCAGAGGCTTCGGAGCCATTGTGGAGCCACAAGATTCTGAGGTCCCCTTCACTAGTGTCGGTGCATTCGGCTCCTCAGTCTCCTTTACTTCAGAGCGAGCGTAGTCACCGATCCTCTCACTCCTCTCGATCCTCTAGACTGTCAGATCATGATGTGGAGAGAGTGGTCAGTAAGTTGCTAAAGTCGCAGGCACTAGCTAAATTGTTGTCCAGCCCTCCTCAACAGGTATCGGCTCTGTCCACTTCTCTCGATGTTCCTCCTCCGACTCCAATGAGTTCAGAGCCGAAGTTCATTGGGGTTCGAGTAGTGGAACCATCGGCTCCGATAACGTTATCTCCTTCGGTTCCGACGGCTGCGATTACCTCGGTGGTACCTTCCATCGAGGGATCTGGGTGCCGGGGCTCCCTCGTCAGCTCTGAGGGGGCGAGTGGCATTGGACCCTTGACCAACCCCATTCTCCCTCTCGGAGCTTCAGCGCAGGTGAGCTCGGCTCCAACATCGGCCTCGGAGCCGTCCCCCTCGGTGCGGAGAAGGATTCCTATTTCTTCTGAACCAGAGCTTTCTCTGCATCGTGGCAGGGATGCCTTCGATGTCATGCAGAGTGTGCTGTCCCCTGAGTCAGCTCCACTATCAGCCCCACCGGCTCTGTCCCCTGTAGTGCCTGTGCCAATCTCTGCTCCTCCTCCAGACCGTAAGCGTAAGGAACTGATGCTCCAGGACACCCCATTGGGTGTTTCCTCCTCTTCTGAGGCCTCTCCTGATCACTCAGAAGAGCCCCCTCGGAAAAAAAGTGTAAGAGGAAGCACATTGACTCCCCCGAGTCTGTCACTTCTGATACAGACTTAGATGATTCAGAAGGGTCCCCGAGATCCCCCTCTGAAGATGTTTCCTTCTTGGACATCCTAGAAATGCTTAAGCAGAGGGGGAACTGGAATCCCCTAGCCCCTTCTGAGAATGAGTCTGTATTTCTGGATGCCTTCGGTTCCCAACCTTCCACCTCCTGGGTGTCTCCACCTTTCGATCCACTTATGACAGTGGTGGCTGGAAAGGCTTGGGCAGCTCCGGATACAGTGAAACCAACTCTGAGGAGACCTAGTAAATTCATTACAGCACCCCAGGATAAGCAGTTCCTTTCGAAAGGTGTTCCTGTTGATGCTATGGTGGTAGCAGCAGCCACCAAAAAAGAGTTAGCGGAGAACTCTTCGTCTGTCCATCCCCCTAACAAGGAGTCTAGGACGATGGACAGATATGGGAAGCGAATGTTCGCTTCAGCGACCTTCTCTATGAGGTCACTGAACTACCTGTGTCATTTTACCCGACTTCAAAGGGATCTCCTTAAAGAGCTCGGAGATGCCCTCCAAGATCCAACAGCTGAGGGAGCACAAGCCAAGGTAGCTTCCCAGCTAGCGACGCTTAATTCTGTTGTTAACTCCTCCATGAGGCTCATTTCCTATGCAGCCAATGGGGCGAGTAGAGCCGCAGGTACTGGGGTGGCCCTTAGGAGGCATGAGTGGATGCGGCTGTGTAACTTTGCGGAACCCTTTTGAGTGTCCTTCACCAACACTCCCTTTGATGGTTCCTTACTTTTTGGACTACAGGTGAAAGACACTTTGACTAGGTGTGAGCAAGAGGGCAAGACTCTCTCTGCCGTGGGAGTCCATTTTTCCACTCCCTCTAGACCTTACCCCAAGGGTCAGAAGAGTGGGAAGATGTGGTTCAGTAAATCTCAGGGAGCCTTGCCTGACACACGTAGTGATTTTTCCTCCAGAGGCAGAGGGGGAAACAATAATAATAGATGCCACCCTCGTGGCAGAGGGGGTCTGCAGAACCAGGGCAACAGAGAATCCTTCTCTGATAAGCCCTTCCAGCATCCCTGAAGGGTTGCCCGGCTGCCCACCTCTGCAGGCAGTCGGGGGAAGACTTTCACTGTACCCAAAAGCCTGGCAAAATTTAACACAAGACAGATGGGTACGGTCCATTATATCCGGAGGTTACAAAAATTCCCTTCCATCAACCCCCTTTACAGTCAAGGAAGACCCTTCCAGATGTTCCACCCAATCTGAAGGAGCAAGCAGTAATAGAAGTTTCAAAAGTGCTAGAAAA